>NC_056728.1:1768218641-1768518641 GCF_019279795.1 Protopterus annectens
TGGTATGTATGTATAGATGTTCCGGGTGTCTCTTGTGTTTCAGATCCACACTATAGAAAGTAATTAACTTATGTAGACTGGACTTAATATTCTGAAGCCACAAATTAAGATTCTATGACTGATAGCTGCTTTCCTTTAACAACAAATACAGGGTGCAGCAGTTTGTTTCATTTAGGCCCTCCTTGTATGAATCATTTATATTGCTATCAGTATTGGGCCATTCTTTTTTGGTTTCTGCCTGCATAATGGCTTTTGTAAGGATAGCTGTACTGCAGCTGACAGGTAGTGTTTCACCTACTGAATCCATCATGGTGACTTCCCCTGTTTTGTAATTTGTCTGCATTTCTTGAGTTTAAAGTTGGTAATTTTAGTTTTGTGTGGGTTTTTTTTTTTTTTTTTTTTTTCACAAACACTTTTGTTAAATTGTCACAAGACATGGGCACACGTACACATACATTAACAGAAAAGAAAAAAAATATTAACCTTTTGCAGTTTACACACATACATTACATATGTTTTCTTTCTAACAATGGTCATTGAGTCCAACTTTACATTCGTTAGTAATTTAGTTATGATCCATAATTAATTCATCCATGCAAGTACTTTGTTAGATTTGTGAATACACCAGACCAGGCTAAATCCATATTGTCTTGCCACAGGCATTTTCAGGAAATGTAAAAACCTCAAAATGTTTGCAGAGCCTGTCTTCGGTGAAAATCCAAAGGATTTTTTCTCCCCAGAGGAAGCTTCCCCTGCAAAACTCCATGTGGGGGGGGGGGCACTCCCTTCACCCTTCACCCTTCAAACTTACATGTACCACTCTAAGGTTGCACAAAAGTGGAGAAAAAGGTAAACCCCACTGTTGCTGAATGTAGTTTTTGCAAACTTCAGTCATTTTATGTTTGTCAAAACTGCTTGTGCTGACCTGACTTGCTGCCGAACAGACAATATCTGGTCATGTTCACATTCAGCTTTTATTCGGCAGCCTTGAAGAAGAAGCAAAGGATCTCTGCAGCATCCTGGAGTTCATACAACAGGACATTACCAATTCGTTAAGACTCTTGATGTGCCCGTCTAACAAGCAGATGTGCCCAAAAATGATAAGCAGTTTGTACATTGTAATAATTTCCTTTGACTTGTGTTTTCAGCCCTTCTTTTCCATTTGGACCTGTATAAAGTAGCATACATAATGTATACCGTACTTCTGAGATGTTCTGTTGAAACCTGTGATAGTTCACCATTTCTGGATACAACCACATGTACTGAAACCTGTATTAGAGCCTGTGTCCTATTTTGTGACTTGCACGCTCAATTTTTGTCAAATGATTTTGCAGATTGTGGGCTTGTATCTTTGGAAATGCACGTGTTTTTTTTTTTTGTTTACTTTAAGCTCATACTGTTTTACCCCTTTTAGGGCCTTCCTTAAAGGGACAATCCCAGAGTCTGAAATTTTGACCTAAAGAAACTTGTCCTGATACCTCCCAGTTGTCACACCACCCACTACCACATCATCAACCCTCCTCTTTGTTTCAATTTACTTTATGCAGCCCTGTTTTCATTTCCTCTGAGCATAATTAACAATATTCAGTTCTTGTCCAAGCTTTCAGTCCCTGATCACTGGGAACAATAATGTTATTAGATTTTTGTGTATGTTTGTGGTGAGTGTGGTTAGGCAAGACTCTGTGTTTTACTTGTTATAAACTCGTCAAAAAGCTTATCTTAATTGTGCAGCTGTTTATTTCCTTTATTCTGCATAGCATACTTGCAAGTAGTATAGTCAAAACAGTACAGTTTAATGAATTCATACTCATTCTTAGCAGTCTGTTGACCTTCCCCTTACTCTGTAGTAAAGCTATGCCAGAATTGGTATGTAAAACTTTCACAGGTTATAATGTACAGCCCCCACTGCCACAGTAATTTTGTACTTCATTGGGTGAAATTAATCTAGAACTTTTGTCACACTTTTTTTTTTTTTTTTTTACAGCAGTTAGAAAAAACATTACACTTTGCTAGTATTCTGACATCAAAAACATGTAAAAAAAAGACCGTGTCTACAACTGTTTGAAATTTGCATAATTTTTGATGCTTTCTACAGAGCAAGTGGCAGTCATGCACGACATCATAGCACTTGGCTAGTATTCAGAAATCTGCACAAAATAAAATATGAAATGAGCAGAAAACTCTGTTAACAGACATGTTAGCTTTGTATTGCTCATATCTTTTCCTGCAAGGTAATAACATTCCTGATAAGCTACTTTTTTCTGAGGATTAAAAACACAGGTAAAACTAATGAATGACTCTGTGAGAGCTGTTGCGAGTACAACTGCAATTTGAGATGGAATTTGACTAAAACTGTGAAATTTCCTGTGAGCAGCCCTCCCCAACCCCTGCAGCCAAAGCTGGGACATGCTGAGAAAGCTAAACTGAAACAAAGACCAGAATAAAAACAAAAAAATCTTTGGGACTGTCCCTTAAGTTTTCCAGGTATTCCTTTTCATTCTACAGTCACACCAGGATAATATTTAGGTAACACAAAATATTAAGAATCCCATGGAGTACTCTCTACATTACCTGATACCAAATAGTAGGGTTGGATGACAATTCCAGTTACAACAGACAAAGTTTTGATCTGTTGTATGTATTGTCAGAAGCTCTGACAAGTCTTCCATCTTCAAGAAAATATGACCTAGTACTTATAGGACACTCTTTGCAACGTGAATTTTCAGAAGCACTCCATTTGCTAACCATTAGCAGATGGATTAGTTCAGATATGTTTAGTTAGTGCCTACTCACGGAAGGCCAAAGTAAAATCTGGAATTCTTTGGGGATGTGTCCCTGACCCACAACACCATTGTCACCTTCTGCATCAACACATTATTATTTTTTATAGGAGACTGCTTTTCGTTAAGAAGAAACCGTATTACACAGCAAAGGAAAAGATCATTTTCAGCCTGATCTCCAACTTTATTAATGTTCATCCAAAATTGCTTCACTATCAGTCCAGATAAAACCAGCTCCACACATACCCTTTCCACTTCCGTACTGCTACATAGTGGACCATCCATTGAGGGTTACACCTTCATGCTGACTCCAGAAGTTTAAAAAAGAAAAAAAAAATTGCTAAACTTTTCTGGATATCCAAACTTGTAAGATTGTTAATTGTTGAAAGCAGTTACACCATGTTAAATCACTCTTATTTACAAATTTGAGTATGGCGTTCATCTAATCTGTTGCCACAAAATACAATAATTCTATGGACACCACATAATAAAAATGCTGATCTGTTAATGTAACTAATAACAAACTAGAATAAACAATGTAACTGCAAAGCACAAAATCCTTCCACATTGTAGAAAGGATTACACTTTCTACAACAACGTAAGCTATGCATAAGGTATACATCTGCCAGTATCAAAACGGATAGATAGTTGTGGTGTTTTTATTTTTTTAACATTACATTGTTTTTTGCTATCCTGGATCTAGATCCTGTATTAGTCATGCTTAGTTTTTGAAGTACAAATGAAACAGCCTCCTAACTTGCCTTCACATTATAGAGTTCTGTTCTACCCAATGTTGTATCTCTACCTTTCTCCTCTCCTGAAGAGCTGTCTACAGTCTCAGCTTGCCCTATACCAGGGGTTCCCAAAGTGTGCGCACAGGGGCGCCACTAACTAAAACACTTCATGTGTACGATTTTTTTCGTTTTTTTATTTTTCGCGTGGTTTGAGCTGATGTCATCACGTGCGCGATATCAGCTCCATTGGAGCTACCAGCCTGTCGGAATAGAGCAAGGAGCTCACGCATTGCAGGAAACCGAAACCTGACCCGCCTTAGTAAAGACCACGGCTGGGAAGTGGGAACTGTATCGTTCTGGGTTGCAGAGCTAGGTGCAACAGTGTGAGTGGATATCTTGGCACAGTAGATGCAAAGCTGGCTAAAGAATATGCAGACTTGGATAAAACTCTGTGGCTTGGTGGTGGACTGCAGCACAGTGGGATTTAGTTTTGGTACAGCACATGCAAAACTTGCACATTGGTTGTAAGTTTGGCTGTAGTGCAGTCTCTTTGAAGTTGCAGTGCAGGATGTGTGCACTTTCATGCAGCCCAGTGAAGCCTTCTTCTGTAATCAGAATCAAGAGACAGAAGCAACTGCAAGGGATGTTACTTTTTTCAGCCTTGTCTGAGGTAATTTTATTTCTTGCTTAAGTTAGCTGCATAAAGAAGTTGTTCTTTTTTTCTTCTAACATTATACCATGCATAGAGGGATTTGCATGACAATTGTGGTAATAACTTGAATAGGCTGCTATTCTCTGTTAGTTACCATAAAGGGTAGAGTAGCCAAATATTTCAGACTGAGATTGGAAAGCTGCAGTAAATCCCAAAAAACCAAGGCAAATAAAATGAACTCCACGAACAAAGAAGGCCAAACCGAAAGAACTGAAAAACGGCTTTATTAAGCAACAAAATGAAATAAATCAAGAGCTTTCGCCAGGTAAATACCTGGCTTTCTCAAGATAAAACACAATACAATTGAAGTGTTTAAATACATATGTAACTAGTCACATGATCTCTAATTGGTATATGAAACATTCAATTGAATTAAATTAAAATACCCTCGCTCAATAAATAAAACTCCTATATGAGCGTAAACAGTGCTTAAAAATAAATACTTAAAATTGTTTAAACATTGAAAAATTACTACAAAATCCCTGAGATGATGAATTTACAAAAAATGTATGTCTAAATGCGTGTAAAGATATAAATACAATTACTAACTGTAACCATAAAATTCATAACCTGGCTTTTCTTAGCTTGAGCACACTGGATATACTAATATTCTCATTAAGACCCAGGGGTCTTGCAGCATTAAGTCTGAGCTGCCATAAAAGCTCTCTATATTCAAGACTGGTTTCCCAGTCGCCTCCCCTAGCGTCCTGCGTCACTTGCTCAAGAACCATGAACTTAAGTTGCATGTTGGGGCAAGAAGCTAAATGTTGTTTTAAAAAAGCATTTGTGTCATTCTTTTTGGAAATATCATATTGGTGCTCATAAATTCTTTTCCTAAGGGCTCTCTTGGTTTTCCCTATATAAAAACTAAGACATTGTGTGTATAGTCCTAGATATACAACCCCTTTTGCCCCACAATTATAATGGTGGTCAGCATCAAATCTGAATTTCCTAGATGGAAGATAAAAGGAGCTATCAGTCATAATAAAAGTACACTGTGGATAAAACTATTGTATAGATTGATTTGTTTATTATGGAATGGAACCTTGTCTGATTTTTTGGAGTTTATGAGTTTTATAAATTCCACTACACATTTTTTATCTTTTACCAATAATGTTAGTAAAGATGTGCTTAACTATCTTGATGTATCAATATTTAAAGACTACTGTAACCACACTTTCCAGTCCAAATTATACAGGAAAGCTATCTTTTCTAATTCATATTTGCATTTTCAGAGTGGTCATCCCTTCCATCAGAAGAAGGGTTTAGTAAAGGGACAATTTATTCGTGCATCTAAGATGTGTAGGACTGACAAATATTTTTTAGAGGAAATGGATTTTTTAAAAAAAACTTTTTTATGAAAGGGGTTATCCAGCCCATTTAGTTAACAATTTGGCTCAAGAAGTGATTGATAACAGGCAATCAAAATATCTTCCATTGTTAGGTTGTGGCTTTCAGCGGGTTGAGCAGACTGAACAAACTGAACAATTCAACCTATACAATAGTTTTATCCACACATTTTCAGAGGATTCACAACAGGTGGAACACATAGTGTTAAAATATTGGCCTGTATTGACACTTCATGATGATTTTAAGGATAGTGCAGGAAGACCCTAATTTTGTGAAAAGAAGGGATGTTAATTTAAAAGGCTTATTTGAAAGAAAACATTTTTTGGACTTGTGGTATTGTCCATCTAAACATGGCACCTACAAATGTGGGGCATGTAAGCAGTGTACTTTTTTTGTTATGAATGATAGCTCCTTTTATCTTCCATCTAGGAAATTCAGATTTGATGTTGACCACCATTATAATTGTGGGGCAAAAGGGGTTGTCTATCTAGGACTTATGCACACAATGTCTTAGTTTTTATATAGGGAAAACCGAGAGAGCCCTTAGGAAAAGAATTTATGAGCACCAATATGATATTTCCATAAAGGACACAAATGCTTTTTTTAAACATTTAGCTTCTTGCCCCAACATGCAACTTAAGTTCATGGTTCTTGAGCAAGTGACGCAGGACGCTAGGGGAGGTGACTGGGAAACCCGTCTTGAATATAGAGAGCTTTTATGGCAGCTCAGACTTAATGCTGCAAGACCCCCAGGTCTTAATGAGACTATTAGTATATCCAGTGCTCAAGCTAAGAAAAGCCAGGTTATGAATTTCATGGTTACAGTTTAGTAATTGTTCTTGTATTTGTATTTATATCTTTACATGCATTTATACATACATTTTTTTGTAAATTCATCATCTCCGTGATTTTGTAGTAATTTTTCAATGTTTTTAACAATTTTAAGTATTTATTTTAATCACTGTTTATGCTCATATAGGAGTTTTATTTTATTGAGTGAGGGTATTTTAATTTAATTCAATTGAATGTTTCATACACCAATTGGAGATCATGTGACTAGTTACACATGTATTTAAACACTTCAATTGTATTGTGTTTTATCTTGAGAAAGCCAGGTATTAACCTGGCGAAAGTGCTTAATTGATTTATTTCATTTTGTTGCTTAATAAAGCCGTTTTTCAGTTCTTTCGGTTTGGCCTTCTTTGTTCGTGGAGTTCATTAAAGCTGCAGTAAAACTGAATGAAGACAGCGCAGATATCTGTAAGGACAGTATTAGCACTTGTTGCCTTATCTCTGATTTTATTTTAAACTATCTGTCTGAAATCAAATGCTGATGCTTTGAGTTTTCTTTTCTGAATTTGTATTTTGCATGAAGGGATTTAGATGCTGGCCAGGAACTTAATTGGTAAATGTCTGTAATGTCACCAGACTGCATGGCTATAGGATAATCTGACCATTTATTATAAGGAGTAGATTGACTGACTGCAGTCTTCTGAATGCTATCGAAAACTGCTTACATTTATAAGCTGACATGGGAAATGGAGGGCAGCTGCAAGTTGTGTCAATATGTTTTTTTTTTAACTTTCTCTCTACTTTAATTTTTATTTGTTTTATTTTTATTTCAGTTTTAAACTAGTTGACTAAATTCAGCAGCTGATTTTTGCTGTTTTTTCCCCCTAATATAATATTTTGCAAGAAGGATTTTGTTGCTGATGAGGCTTAATTACTTGCAAATGGTGAGGAAATGGTTATGCCAGACAGTATATCTCTGATATACTGCATGTTGTGCTATATGAAAGTGTATACACTCAAGTCAATATCTTCCTTCATTGAGCATGGCCTGCGGTCACTACATCTGATCTAAATACTGCACAAGCTCTGCCACAAGGCCCTACACCTACAAGTTTACTGAAAATGTTGTCATTATTTAACTTTAATGTAGGCATATTTATCATGAAGAACTTCCTGTGTATCAACTTTAATCAGTTAATACTTGCATCTGTGTGATTGAAAATATTTGTGAAATAGTCTGTGCGCTCTTAAGGATCTCTTTAAGTTGGCCACTATGCTCTTTAGCTTGACCAGTAAACTGTACTGCATATACCAGTTATTTAGTCTCGGGGAAATGACAGACAAACCTCTTTTACTTGCTTCAATTTGTTAATTGTTTTATTCTCACTATAAACCAATTGCTCATAGTTTATTACGTGATCTGAGGGTGGGAAGCCTGACACCCTACCCCCAATTCCTTTAAACCCCTCCTACTCCAGTATTATACTTCCTACAGACACATTTCAGTTGTGACTCTTCTCCCAAACCCCTCCCCCAATGACCTCACTACTTCTATACACAGTTCTTCTGTTTCTTGTTTCCTGCTTCCCTTTCTCTCTATTTAAATTTTAGCCCCATTCCCAAGTATCTTTCTCCCTCCCATACTGCTTTGCACTATATCCTTTCATAATCACAACCCTCCCTAAGAGTGCCCATCTGTTCCATATTGTATCTTTTCTTTTCCCAAATAAACCTTTCACTATATGCCAACACCAAGACTGCTGTACCTCAGAGAAAAGCGAATATTTCAAGAGGTGGCAATCTCAAATTTAGTATATGTATGTCCAGATTTTTTTTGGCCATTCATCTTCTACACTTTGGAACTCTGTAGTGCAAGCCTCAAAATTTTAAATGGTTATGTTAGAGAGGTAGTTATGTTGGCAACTACTATGCCCCATGATGGCTACTGTCACCAGCCTGGGATTGCCAATCCCAAGTTCCCCAGATGTACAGCCACTGGTTGTGTGCAGCTCACTCTGTCTGGACTGCTAACATCCTACACCTAGGATAAATGAGCTCCCACTCCCTTGTGCCTGTATCTTCCAGACCACAAGCCACTATTTAATCTCACTCCCTCTGGAGAGTAGTCAGAAGCTTCATCCCTGTTTTAAAGTTAATAAGGTTGCCATTAGGTTTTCTTATCTCTCAACCATAGTGGATCAATGTTATGCTGTTAAGCAGAATATACACTTTTTTTTTTTCTTTTTGGTAATTGTCTTTTGAGCTTTTCTCCCCAGGTCTCCTAGTCCAGTCAGGCAGCCTTGTTAAACAAATGTCATATAAATAAAATATGCACTTTATGCGCGCTGTGGGGGGTGCCTTGGGAAAACCTGGATTCAGCAAGGGAGCCGAGAATCGAAACAGTTTGGGAACCACTGCCCTATACAATTGCTTTTCTGAATCATATTGGAGCATCCCAAGTCTTGTGTATAGTGGCATCCTTCCAATGAAGCTCTTACAGTGATTTGAGTTTCTGTTGGATTTATTTTTCTTTTATTCTTTAAGTTAAGTACTCTGTCATAGTCCACCTGTGTAGCACTTCTTTTCTCCTCCTCCTCTTCTAAGTACATTTTTACACTGTGAAACCTTGACAGTGATATTTTATTAATTGCCTGTGGATTTATTGTCATTGGTCAAGATTTCTTGAAATGAACTGGTATGCACTGCTGTCTAAGACAAATTTGCTTCTATTTTATGCCCATGACCCTGATCAGAGTTAGTCCATATGACCATCCAATTTACCCAATTAACAAATAATTATAATAAAAATGGTCATTTCTACATTACTTTGTATATATGTCTAGCTTATAAAGCTTTTTGAAAAATCACTAGCATCACCCCCGTGCATACCTCTCAAACTCGGTGCAAGATTTCTGGACAAAGCCCAACAAATTGTGAGGACATATTTTAAATACTGCTCTTATCTTCGAAAGTTGCTAGAGTAACAGGATTTGTTTCAACACAGATTTTTCTGAAGGATTTGATGTCAGAAACTCAAATGTATGTGATTTAGTGACTTCAATCCTCAGATAACCCAGTGATTTGCCAGAAAACCACAAATTTTGAGGAACAGACCAAAGATATGAGCCAGAAATCTGGACATTCTGCAGAAATTTGGACAGTTGAGAGGTATGCCCCATCACAGATTGGGGGGGGGGGGTCCCTTTGGGTGCTATTTTAAGTAATGTGTACTTTGCAGTATGGATGGTACGTCAGACTGACATACCAAAGATGTTGGCATTTAGTAAAATGTAATACACAGTGGAGGTAAGACACTGTACGCAGTCTTGGCCCATTGTGTTAGCATAGTACTCCATGCACAGGTAAAAATGCAAGAGACTCTTCCCCCAAGGATCATGCTTAATTCACAAACGCCTCACCATCTGCATATGGCTGATTCACAAGAGAGTAGCTTATGGAACCCGAACAGTGTATATATGGTTGCGGTATTTCTTGTGATTGCACTGATCCCCTTTCCTAGCTGATGTGTTGCGCAAATGCCAGGGGGTAAAAGCCTCTGCAAAGTACGGAAAAAATGTAAAGTGGAGGGAGCTACCAGTAATGGAGTACCCTGTGATACCATAACCACACCTATTCTAAGCCCCCATTAGCGATGCAGTGATGCTTCAGCCAGTGGGAGCATCAGATCCCCATAGTATGCTAATGTACCTTCATCCAGTCTTGCCAGTGGACTGTGCAGTCTTTTTATCACTCCCTGTCATGACTATCAGCCATGGACTAGACTTGAAATAGGTTCATAGGCAAGTACTGGGCTAGCCAGTTTTCCCTTTTGCCCTCAAAATAACCTATCACATTTGGTTATAGTTTGGTCTTGCCCATCCCATGGTTGATAATTATATGTTACCCCTAATGAGAATAACTGGGATCATTATATAGATAATTTTGAGGAAACCCGTTTAGGAGCTGCATCTGCCCATTAGTAGTACAGGGGACAGTCCTAGGGTAAATTTTCTGTTTCCCATCCATACATAAAGTTGTGCTTGAAAAATGGACAGAGATTAACTTTGCTTTATTTATATTTATTTATTTGCATTTGTTTACTGGGAAAGTCCGACTGGACACAGATCCATTTTCAGTGGAGGCCCGGGGAGAAAAGCTCCACAGTATAATAGAATGCAGTACATGAGAGAACAAAATATAGAACATGCAATTGATTTTAATACACAATAGGTTAGAAGATAACAGTTTTAGTTAGACAGTCAGTGAGGTACATAGTAAAAACATTGAGGTAAATAGTCAGAAATTTTAAAATAGTTTTTTTTTTTTTTTTAACCAGTATCTAGGTTTACATGGATGGGGAGTCTATTCCACAGTAGTGGTGTCTTCTGTGAAATATACCGGTCTCTCCAGTTGATGTTGCAGAAAAGGTTTAGATCCCGAGGTGGAGTTTTTCTGATGCTATTTGATTTGTTGATGTGCAGTGAATTCATCAGTATTGCGTCAAAGGATGGGTTGTATGCCAGACAGTGGTCACCTCTTGGCAGTCTCTAGGATACAGAGAGGTTTGTGTCGGTGAATGGAGGACATGTTTAGGCATTGTATACTTTCAGTAAGGTATTTCTGTGGATGTTCCAGTTGCTACTTGTGTCAGGACAGATGCATGTCAAAGGGGGTAATTGTATTCAATGATTGTCCCACTTTACTCAGCCCTCATTAGGCCAATGACCTCTAGATTTAGATGCAATTCATTTGTTTATAAGCTGTGCAATATAAAAAGACTTTCTTGCAGCAGTAGACACGTGTTGGTGAAAAAATAGGTCACTGTCCACATAAGTTCCCACATCCTGAACAACTGGGTCAACTCTTAGGAGCATTTTGTCAGTGTGGTAGTTCCCTGGGGTAGATGACTTCCCAAAGGATGCAGTAATGCAGTTTTTTACATTCAGTTTGACCATGATTTTGACACCAGTTATTTGAGACCAACATTCCTGCTGGATAGCCAAGTCATTTGGGGATTCAGTTATTGTTCCTAGCTTGCAGTCATCTGCAAACTTGGCCACCCAGAGCCCTTTGGTATTGGCTTTTACTTCAGAAACGTAGATGCTAAACAGAAGAGGTCCCAGTACAAAACCCTGGGGGACTATACTGGTCTCTTTCTGGAGGTAACTTCCCTGTTTTGATTATCTGTATGATGTGTGAGCCAGTTGGAAATGCAGCGGATGACACAGGAGTTTATTCCCAGTTTATTTAGCTTTTCTGCTCTGTCCGAGTGGAGAATTGTGTCTGAAGATTTGACCACGTTGAGGTATGCAGTTATATGCTGTTTTGCTTTTATCCATTGCTTTTTTGACTTTTTCAAAAAAAAAAAAAAAAACACTTGGTTGAGTAAGCATGACCTGTCTTATGCATCCAAATGGAGACTGGTTTAGTGTTTGGAGTTCCCTATGTCCTGATTGATTATGGAAAGATTTGCCATGGAATTAACTTTGCATATAAGGCTGGTCAGACTTCTGGGTCTGTAATTTCCTGGGTATGTGGAAGATCCCCTCCCTTATGCAGGGGAAAAACTATAGCTGTTTTCCAATTGCTTGGTACAAAACCCAAGTAAGGTCGAGATTGCCTGAAATGTATTGTGTGCCTCAAACTCTGTAATACAATGCACTGCTCTTAAAAGTGATTATGTGGTATTTTGCTCATCTTCAGCCCTAACATTCATGTGGTTTTTAGTTTTATGAACTGAATTATTGCGGAGACTGTGGATGAGCAGCACTTACACACAATGTTGTTTGAGTAGCAGGACCTGATGATTGGCAGGGAATAATGTGCATCCGGGTCTATATTAAATCAGCGAATGCTGATTTATCAACCCCATGTAAGCGAAAGCTTACAATCCCAAACACTCGGAACAGCGATTTATTTTTTCTCAAGAAAAAAATTGCTGTTCCACAAAAAAATAAAACTTCAAAACATTACATAAAGTGGGGGGCTTTGCCCCCACACCCCCTACTTAAATATACCAACTCCAAGATTGCACTATAGTGATGAAAACGGCAAAGTAACGGAGGGGACAAAAGGAAAGAAATCACTTGTATGCCATTTCGTTATTTTGCTGTTTTGTGCTTTCAAGTTCGATCACGGCGCATTCAAAGAATTGTGTCTTCGATTATATAATAGGAACCCTGCAACAGTAGATTAGTAGTATCTTTGAAACCTCCACATATATGAACTTTATTTGATATGTCTTCTTTCTGTACTGGCAGTATTGATGCATTTACCTTGTATAACTCTGCACCGTAAAAACCTGCTGCCAATCATGAGCAGACTGGAGATGTTCTTAGTGTTTCACTGTTGCAGTCATTATATTTGGGTAATCCTGCTGGCAGGTTGCCCTCAGTCGGCCTGAATTCCAAAGTCTTGGGACCTGCGTCTGCTATCATTGCCCCTTCCTTGACGTCAGGTCGTCGGGGGGTATAAAAGAAGCAGCAGACACCATTTTCTTTAGTCTTTCTTGCCGCGTGGTGCCCGAAGCAGAAGCAGTTGGCAAGTGCCAGTCAGCCGACTCCTGAGATTTTCGAGTTTGAATTTCAGATCTGAAGTCTTCTATAAAGCCAAGTACCTCGTTGGGAAAACTTTTTTCTTGCTCCAGAACCGATGTCAGAAAAAGTTAATAATTGTATTTCTTGTGGGAAGCAAATGCCTCATAAGGACTTTCATTCTTACTGTATTCCTTGCCTAGGCCCTGATCATAATTTTCTGGGTTGTCGGCTTTGTGCTAGATTTAACCAACGCACTATTAAGTGTTAGTATGATTATGCTTTAAACTACTTTGGACGCAGATTTAATTATTCAGAAATGTTGTCGGAAAGCCATCCAAGTACCAGAGTTCACAAAAAATGCAAAGAAAATGACTGCCGAGACCCAAAACCTACGACGAAGCTTCTCCTAAGCCAGTCGACAGTTTGCTGGTTCTCAGTGATGTGCTTTCGCAGCCCCCGACGACCGCTACTTTAGAGTCGCAGGCCGTACCAACTCCCGCATGGAGTCGGCCATGCCGCTGGAAACTCAAAGTATTGGAGCCTCGGACGCTAATCCTTCATTTGGGTCCGGAGCCGCTGAGCAGGCACCAGCTTCTGAGGGTGTATTCGGACCCAAACACCTATACATTAAACCGACTTCAAAGGCAAAGACTAAAGCACCTTCAAAGGCAAATAAGCAACTTAGAGCCATGTGGACAGGCCTCCATGCCCAAAAAACAGATGCTCAAACTGGCCGAAGACTTGATTACCTTCATCAGGGGTTCCCATCCCCCTCCTCTCTTGCCTAGGCAAGAGACTGACTATGAATCTTCAGATCAGGTTTCCATTTCTTCTGATTCCTCTTTTTGATCAGGAATATTCTTTTCCCCCCTAGGAGGATTCTGATGCTGAAGAATCCATACCTTCAGCTTCTCCTCCTGAGGATTATTCTTTTGGGGAAACCTTACATACCATGAGGGAGCATCTCCACTGGGAGAGCCAAGATTTTTCAGAGTCTAAAAAGAGGCTTGGGGATTTCCTGTTACTACCCCAGCACAAACCACTAGCCATCCCTCCTGTGTTAGACATTGTAGATCTGTTTTTGGAGTCAAGCCTTACCCCTGACTCCTTACCTCCCAGCTCCTGTTAAGCTTGACAGATATTACAGGGTTCCTGACTCACATAAATTCCTTTTTAAAAACCTTGCTGCAGACCCAGAAACTATTTCTATGGGTCCCAAGGGTGTTAAGGCTTCCGCTGCAAAAAACCCTACCCCTTCTGATAGGGATTCTAGGGCACTGGATAGATGGGGAAAAAAGGTTTACACATCTGCTACCTTGGCTATAAGGGCCTTAAACTGTCATTTTCATATGCTCAAATATCGGCAACATGTCATGGCATTGCGTAAACCGAAAATGTTGTTAAATTCTGAATGTGCAGAAAACAAGGAAATGCAGGATATATTGCAAGCAGCTGAACAAGTTGGAAAGCATAGTTTGCAGTGTGGTTTTGATTCTTTAGAGGCCTCCTGAAGGGCTGCAGTTACTGGTTCTGTAATTAGAAGGCATGCTTGGTTAAAGGAACAAAATCTGCCTGATCATGTTAAAGTTAAATTATTAGATGCACCTTTACAGCATGATTCTTTGTTTGGTGTTAAGGCAAAAGAGGTGTTAAAGAAAATGGAGGACAAGGCTAAATCTATGCAAACGGTCAAAGATTTCTTACAAGTACAGCCACCTAGGTTTAGTAGACACTGGCCAACAAAGAATTGGTCCTTTCTAGTGTCAGACAGACCTCAAAGGGGTAGACCCAGACACCCTAGAGGAAGATCCCAGGCTCAAGGTTCATACGGGTCAAAGCAATGGGTTGCTTCTACCTCCAAAAGTGGAGAAGACCAATCACAACCTTACAGGAAACGGTCCCAATGACTTCCCCCTTTCTGCACCAAGCACTTATTTCCTGGCAGCACCCTTAGGGGGAAAATTAGCACTTTTTTCTCAAAACTGGCACATTATAACTCAGGCCAAGTGGATTCTAACTATCGTGTCACAAGGCTACAAGTTCCATTTCCATACCCTGCCAAAGACAAACTGCTGGCCAGATCTACCAAATAATCAATGGGCAGAGGTACAAAAACAAGTCTCATCCCTCATGGACATGAGGGCCATTCAACAAGTGCCAGAGCAAGAGCGGGGACAAGGATTTTACTCAAGACTGTTCTTGGTACCCAGAAAGGACAAGGCCTGGAGGCCAATACTAGACCTATCGATTCTGAATACATTCCTGGATATACCAAAAGTCAAAATGTTGACTTTGCAACAGCTACTGCCCATGCTGGGCAAGAACGCTTGGCTTGTAACTTTAGACCTAAAAGAGGCATACCTGCATGTCCCAATCTGACAAATATGCAGAAGATACCGCAGATTCAAAGCTGGCCCAATGCATTACCAATTCTCTGCACTGCCCTTTGGCTTATCTACTGCACCCAGGGTCTTTACAAAATGCCTGGCACCAGTAATTGCATTCTGCAAACAAAGTGGAATACAAATATATCCTTACTTGGATGACTGTCTAATTCAAGCAGAGAGCAAGAACATTCTTCTACAGTATCTGGCGTTTGTGAAAAAACTTCTAACATGCCTAGGGTACACAGTCAACAAAAATAAATAAAAACTAGTACCCTCTCAAGAGATAATATTCCTGGGTGCAAGCTTAAATACAACTGCCCAGATGGCTTATCTCACGCCAGACAAACAAAGACAACTGACTACTACTTCAAACTGTTAGCAACAAAGGCCCAGTTATCTGCAAGAAAAATTCTGCAAGCTTTGGGTTTCATAGCATCCTGCATCCTACTAATTCCATATGCAAGACTGCATATAAGGAAACTTCAATGGTACCTAAAAAGTGTTTGGACTCCACATTGCCACAGCCTGGAAACTATAATTACTCTCATTCCCTGCCTGCAACAGGAGTTTCGATGGTGGGCAAAGGCTTGTCACCAAAACAAGGGACAGCCATTCACATTACCCCCAGCCAGGCAGACACTAACAATGGATGCATCAGATTATGCCTGGGGGGCCCACATGGCAGGAAGATGCATTCAGGGAACATGGACCTCAAACCAAATGCATCTACATATCAATCAAAAAGAGATGCTGGCTGTTCAAAATGCCTTGACAGCCTTAAAGAACCTACTTCAACCAGGATAACTACTGATAAAGACAGACAACACCACGGTCATGTGGTATATAAACAAGCAGGGGGGCACACATTCTTACCCCATTTGCAGACTAGTCATGACTTTGTGGGACACAGCATCAACTTACCAAGTACATCTGTAGGCACAATTCCTGCCAGGAAGGAAAAATACTCTGGCAGATTAACTAAGCAGAAACCTCATGGATCCCCACGAGTGGCAGCTGGATCCACAAGTCTTCAGCATGATAAGGAAATGTGGATGCCCGGACAGATCTATTTGCCTCCCCTCACAACTACCAACTACAAAGATTCTGCACAAGGATTTATCACAGACAAGCATGGAAAGTGGACGCTCTATCCTTCAGCTGGAGAAATATATCCGTGTATGCCTTTCCCCCTCTGCTTCTCCTCCCCAAGGTACTCCTAAAGGTCAGACAGGAGAAGCCAAAGATGATACTGATTGCACCAGACTGGCCCCGCCAGCATTGGTACCCAATATTAAGGAGCTTGTCTCAATGTCCAGCTTGGATCCTACCTCAAGTACTGCATCTACTGTCCCAGCAAAACAATCGGATCCTGCACAGCCAGCTCAGGACTATAAACCTGGCAGCATGGTGGATAATGTAGTCGTACTAAACACACCTCTCAGCAAAGCTGTGATGGATGTCATTTTGGAAGCCAGAAGGCCTAGTACTAGAAATTCTTATGCTGCAAAATGGAAGAGATTCTGTGCTTTGGAACTAGGCACAAGGAACAGATACAGTTGTGCCAAATATTCCTCAGATTTTACAATGCTTAACTGAGATGCTGGACAAAGGCCTATCTTTCTCATCTATTAAAATTCATGCCTGTGCCATTTCGGCTCATTACAATGCAGAGCCACCAATCTTTTCTCATCCCTTATTAAAACAGCACCTCAGAGGAGCCAAAAATTTAAGGCCTCCAAGATCATCACCACTGCCTGCATGGGACCTCAATTATATCTTGGGAAAACTCACTCTGCCTCCTTTTGAGCCAGCTGCTACTGCTGATTTAAAGTTGTTTTTATCTTGGAAAACAGCTCTGCTCCTAGCAATAACTTCTGCAAAGCCTGTTTCAGAGGTACAGGCACTCATGGCTGTGAAACCTTTTATCATTTTTTATCCGGACAGGGTCTCCCTGAGGACAAACCCAACGTTTATGCCTAAAGTGGAGTCTAGCGTGGCTCTTAACCAAACCATTCATCTGCCAACTTTTTATCCAAATCCACAGAACAAGGGGGAAAGAATTCTGCATTCTTTCGACGTATGCAGACAGCTTAGATTCTACTTGGACAGAACCAAAGTTTTCAGAAAAACAGAGCAATTATTAGTGACGTATGCTGCAGGATCACTAGGAAAGGCTATTTCAAAATGGACAGGCCACTGCATTTGTTTCTGCTACTTATACCATGGAAAGCCAGTGCCTAAGGGCATTAGGCCACATTCCACCAGAGCTGCAGCCACTTCAGCAGCCTTTCTCAGAGGAGTACCAACCAAGGACATTTTAGAGGCAGCTACTTGGAGTTCAGTGCACACCTTTACAAAGCACTATCATCTGCCACTCTATTCTAAATCCAGGGCAGGCTTTGCCACTGCAGTTCTGCAGGGTCTCATTGCCGCTCCTAATGCTGTTTAGCTCCAGCCTCCCAACCGTAGCTTTGGGAATCTACCCAAATGTAATGACTGCAATAGTGAAACACTAAGGACATAGTACAGTTGTGTACACTTACCATAAATGTAGATGTTCGAGTGTATTCACTGTTGCAGTCCAGGTTACCCACCCGCCACCCCCCCCCTTTTTCTTCTGATGTAGTGTATTTGCTGGTGGATGAAGGTAAAGTTTATATTGCTGCATGTTATTTTATATATAGATATAAATTTTGACTATCCTTTTTGGGGGCACCTGACATCTTGGGCAAGAAAAACTAAAGAAAATGGCGTCCGCTGCTTCTTTTATACCTCTGACAACCTGACGTCAGGGAAGGGGCGACAGTCAATGCAGGACCCAAGACTTTGGAATTCAGGCCGACTGAGGGCAACCTGCCAGCAGGATTACCCAAATGTAATGACAGCAACAGTGAATACACTCTAACATCTACATTTATGGTAAATGTACACAACTGTACTTTCTGCTATGGCGACCCCCTAACCGGGAAAAGCCAAAAGACCAACAACAAGTACTCTAGGATTTTGCTGCTTGTTTAGTTTGCCTATTTAAGATATTGCTGTGCAAAATACTGCTGAATTGTTGACAGGCATTTTGTAAACCTTTATTTATGTATTTTTCATTTTTATTTTAAATGCTTGCTTGGCTGCTGCCAGTGTTACAACATTTCACATACAGCTAATTTATTACTGTTCTTAGTTTCAGTATGCAAGTTCTTAATAGCTCAAGTTCCTTTCCAGTCTCTACCACATAATTCTGTTTTGCCTGCATCGCATATTCGCATACACGAGTTCAGGTGTGCATTATATTCAAACCCTGATGGGACACTTTTTTGTAAATTGTAATAACATTTCTGCCTATATCCATCTTTGCTAACACCTTGAGAATAATTCCTTTTTTCCTAGTAATTGTCTATGCAGCAATTCTGTATCTAGAGTCTTAGTAAGTTTCATACTTGTTATTGGAGTAATTCCAAAAGTAGCATCTCTGTTTGTTTGATTCTTTCTGCATACCTCTATATTTATTAAGTCGTAACATTTATTTTTACACTTGCCTAAATTTTTGTCAGACCTTTCCTTACTTTTAAATTCTGGAATTTTATATGCATGCTGTGATTCATTCTTTCCCATCTTGCAGTGTGCCTGCCATGTGTTTACTTGCTGTTAATGTTCCATTTGCACATTCTCTTACTCCAGTCATTTTTATATTTTCCTTTACTTAAATATATAACAGTTTTGTGTGGCAGACTCCCTCATCGAAAACATTATTGCTTCTTTGGAGAATTAATATAGCGTCTTTAAATTGTAAAATTGTTGCAGCCACGTGAATTTGATGCTGCTTTAGTATCCCTAACCATAGCACAGAAGACTCCTCACAAAGCGAACAGCAACAAACTGGTGACCACAAAAGTTCCAAGCAACAAAGGAAGAGGTGCCACGAGTGAACCTTAACGCTTAATTTATTAAAAAACACAAATGCATCCAGCATTTTCGCAACCTGCAACAGGAAGCTTCATCGGAGGTGTAAAATAGCGCGAGAATGCGCTTTAAATAGTAATTTCAAAATACGTAAACGTAATAAAACATATTACGTATGTTTAAAACTTAAAATTTGAAAATAATAACTGTGCAATAGATACAATCAATCACATAACAAGTGTTGTGCTGCAACATAGCACCTTTCCTGAAACTTAAGGCACATATGAGGTGATACCATCAGAATTCACCTCACTCACTTTATTTCCAACCATGCCTGTTGGCACACAATTATACATATTTTTTATTTTTGGTTAAATCATTATACTTAAACTTTCAGTACTAATAAAAATGTATATTTTTCTTACTGTTTTTTAGTACTTATCATGTACGTGAAACATATACATATATATATACATAAAATACCTTTAGAGACTTAGGTGATGTGTAAAACAACCTGATGTTAGGTACACTTTTTATACCTCTTTTTAAGCTAGTCTTCAGTTGTAATGAACGCTTGATATTGGTTGCGTTTTTTGTATGAAGTTGTTTGGGGTACCTAACAAACTGTCACAAATAACACATCATTGAGACTATTTTATAACATACAAAGGATATATATACTTATATGGGATTTTACTATCACGCTATTTAGTAGTAGGATGTATACTGTCTATACTATTTTAGTGTGATCCCTTTGAACTTTATGCTTTGTATGTTTGTATTTAAAAATATATACTTTTAAGTTTTTTGAATGTACACTTGTTATGTGATTGATTGTATCTATTGCACAGTTATTATTTTCAAATTTTAAGTTTTAAACATACGTAATATGTTTTATTACGTTTACGTATTTTGAAATTACTATTTAAAGCGCATTCTCGCGCTATTTTACACCTCTGATGAAGCTTCCTGTTGCAGGTTGCGAAAACGCTGGATGCATTTGTGTTTTTTAATAAATTAAGCGTTAAGGTTCACTCGTGGCACCTCTTCCTTTGTTGCTTGGAACTTTTATAGCACAGAAGACTAACAGTGTATCACCTCTGGGCCTTATGATATGGAATTACTACTATTGTACCGTCATTCGGTGTCTGTTGCTTCTCTGCTTTGAGTTTTAGCAATAAATATGGCAGATCACCCAGTCCTATGGCATAACGGGATAAGGCCCTGTCTGCAGTCCAGTCCGCCCTTGCAGTGCCAAGTGGAGGACCATGGGAGCAATTGCTAGCTCGCCTAACTGGGGGGGGGGGGTAGTTTGACCCCACTGTATGGATGAAACCTATAGAAAAGCAGGTGTATCACTATAGCACAGTGCCATCTGGTTGGGAGGTTGTACATGCATGGAAGCATGCATGCAACTCCTGATGCAGCTATAGAAAAGCTTCCAGGCTTGCATGGCGGTGGGGATAGGACAGTCTGCAGGATCTGCAAACTGCCCCAGACCCTACCACCTGCCTCTCACTTCCACCACAGAATAAATGAGCCAGAGGCCCCTTGCCCCAATGGAGGAATGAATGGGTAAGTTGGGTGCAGGTAGGGAAGCTATTGATCCTGCATACAGAAAAAGGGAGAATCAATGAAAAAATTGTAACTAAATGTTAAAAGGATTAAATCTGTATGAAGAAGGTGCATATGTTTAGGATTGTTATGCAACTTAAACCCTGATATTTTAAGCATACATGAAATATGAGGTTTTAGAAAGGTTGTCGAAGGGTCAAGTTGCAGTAGTAGTAATGGGGAGGTTGTGTTCTGGTGTAATAAGATGCAACTTGGTGATACTGATCATTTTTTTGTGTGTGAAGTAAAAACATTCATTATCTGTGTTGATCACAAACAACATTTCTTGTTAGATATGAATATTAGGCTGAAATTAATTGTGTTGTAAATATGCCGGAACATAAAGCATAGAATAAAAAGTTTGCTTGAATATATGTATAGAGTTTAGCAATGTGGAATGTGCATTCATACTATATGTATAACAGACAGGCTTCTCTTCACAGCATCAAAAAGAAAATGCCTAACAAAGCAATACTGGAAAGCAAGCATTACACGATTTTCTCATGTTTGCAGAACAAATATCAATTAACAGACCTCCTTTTTTATAAATTCAGCAATACGTGATGTTTTTCCAGTAGGAACAGAACAGACATTTCCTTTCATTCTTCTGTTATACTGATTGCGTGCATTTGTGCATTTTTCACATCAGCAGAACTGCTGACAGGACAATAGATGTGACTTCCCACAGAAGGCCAAAAAAAAAAAAAAAACAAGAGGAAACAACATGTATGTGCATGACTAGCTCTCTAACTATTGTAGTAGTTCAGTTATGTGAGAGAAGGACAGAGAAAGGTATTTTGTATTTGTCATCATTCATATCTGTAATGAAGAACAGCTTTGTAAATATATGCTACAATCTGACAGAAATAGTACGTATCATTCGTTATAAAATAAGTTATCTGTAACTATGCTTATAGCTGCAAAATATATTTCTTTATCAGTGTGCAATTTGAAAGACTTGGTGCTTTAAACAGACTACAGATGGAGTCCTGCAAAGCTCTTGTGTCTCTGATTCAGCAGTAAACAGCCAGCAAGACTGTGTGTCTTAAGAAGACTTCAAATCCATCACAGTAAGCAACACTATATAATTTTCCATATACTTTTTCAGTGGCAAGCTAGCCTGCATTTGAACCTAAAATCTGCGTTCAAACACAGGGGGAGTGATGGCAAGCCCTGCAGAGGGTCACTTCAGTAAAATTGCAGTAACTAACATTTGTACGTACATGTAAATTCTAAACAGAAGTATTCCAGTTTATGCAGCTTGCAGTAGTTAAGTTTTTTTAGACCTCTAAAATCCGGAGTGAGACTAGTTCAAGAAAGTCACAGTGCCATATATTCTCTAAGAAAAGGTGGATATCCACTTGTACAGCAGTCCGCTGACTGTTGTACTTCACCAGCTTCTCAAGTGACACTGAAAAATTTCCAGCCATCAGCAACAGCCTGATCACCTGTTTTCTTGCTAACTGGTAAGACTTTTTTTCTGGGTCACATTTTAGTGTGGATGCTATTAGACAGTTTGTATATTATTAGGCAGTATGGATATTATTTATAATTCATGCAGGAGTAAACCAAACTTTAGTAAATTGCAATGTTGGTATACACAGCACATTAGTAAATGTAAACCTTATTAGGGTAGGTTGATAGGCATTATTCAAATGTATTACAATATTTGACTGGTATCTCAAAGAAAACCATGTGGGGTATAACAAATGTTTATTGTGTGCGTCAACAAAAACTGCATTTTGTGTAATATGCTGTAAAAAAAAAAAAAAAAAAAAAAAAAAAAGTATTGCATCATATTGCTAAAAAAAATAGACTGAAGACAGATCTGTTCGTGATAAAGAATTAACTAAGGGTAAAGTGTTTCTATTATATTCAGATGTTGGACAGTTATGTCCTGTCACCAGATGTAAAAGGTTTATTTCAGAGTTGCAAAAACAGTCAAATCAGTTACTGATAGAAACCCTCTAGTACATTTTGTTACAAAAGAACGTAATCAATTTCTAAGAGACACAATGAGTTCAGGGAGCTTAGACAAGTTATACATACATCTTTTCAAAAGTGCATAGGAGTTTTAGATTCAATAGAACAGGTTACTGAAAAATATCAGAAAGACTATGCAACATTACAGGAAACTATTCAGCAGCAGTTGCAGGATACAGGAAATAAATTAGCTGAACTGACCGAGACTGGGAACTTCCTGCATACACAGCTAATCCTATGCAAAAGAAATATATTGCATAATATGCTTGTGTTTTGAAAATGGATAAGCATACATGCTAAGATCTGATGTCTGGACAAATCATTCTCAAATGTTTAAAATGTCCATTCAGTTAAAGCAAGACATTTCAGTACTACAGTAAAGTAGAGCATATGACCACCATTCTTAGCATAGTCAAAAGGTAAACAAAACTGTTCTAGTGTATAAAATTAAATAAAAATAGTTAATGAGAGTAAAGATTTAAAGTCACAAGACTGACATGCTTGTATAAAGATATACAGATGCAAGACAGACATGCATGTATGTTCTTTTCATCTAGAGTACATTTGTTTACAATGCACAGAAGCAAAAGACAGACAACAGCAAATATAAATAATGTAAATATAAAAGTGTTAAGCTAATATCTATTTTTTTTTTACAATTTTATCATTTTATATAATTGTATAATAACACCACACCAAACAGTTAAAAGTTCTGAATTTTAAAAAGAAATAAAATCACAGATGGTATTAGTCATTCTTTGTAAAATGAATGGCAGAGCAATTAAATAAATAAAATAAATACTGAAATCCGTGTAAGCTAATTATAAAATAATGTATATTTATGTAGTATAAATGCATAGTTATGCAAATCACAATCAAATTAAAGAAAAAATGCCAAAAGAATTAACTATATAGAGTATAAAATGTGAGCTCAGACCTTCCTAGACTAGATGAATAGTTACAGGAAATGTTGGAAAGATAAGATAAATAACAAGACTGATTACCAGACAAGTAGCTTGAGTTTTTCTAAAGCATTATTGTTATTAGAACATAATTGTTAAAATGTTTACAGGCAACACTATTTGCTAATTGTAATAAAATGTCACAATTGTGCATACATGTCACTGATGATCTGTTTTCAAGTAAAGGTTAAAAGAAAAAAAAAAACTCAGGTGCATCAAGTACAGCCAGCAGATGGGCTATAGTATACATACAGTTCAAATCAGTTGTGCAGAAGGGTATAATACCTACTAGAGGTAGTAAACAGCAAAAGCTTTATAAAAATGATCAAATCAAATAAAAGTCCATAGTTTGTTAGTAACTTAATAAAAGTAACCTAATAAAATACATACATAACCAAAGTGTTGGGCTGACATACATTTTATTCTCACAGCATAAAGGAGATAAACAGTGCTGCAGTACTACAGGGGAGGGGTACTGTCTCAGTTTTACACTGACTGTATAATCAGTACTGCACAAGGGTCTAAAATAAACTGCAGAAAAAATAAACAACAAGGGTCTGAAATAGAGCTACAGAAAAAAAATATCTCATTCCTTCTTGACGATGCTCTTTTAGGGGGGAATGAAAAAACAGGTATTAGTGCATTAGAAACACTGGTAAACAGATTAAATCTGAAAGCCCAAGATATTTTATGCTAGTTATTATTGTATTGTTTAGTATTAAATTGTATTTGCAACATGTTTGCAAAACTATACACAAGATGATTTAAAATTGCTTTATTACAGCTATACAAGAGAGAGTAAAGATATGTAAAAAAATTGAACAAGACTGGTCACTATTCACTATTTTTAATATGTTTTTGGCAAGACAATGTTGGTATGCAAAAAGCATAGTTGTCTGTGGTGGCAATTCTACTAAATACTTCTAAAGAGACCTAAGAAATTTTCTAAAATTTTGCTTAATATTAATGTTGTTAAATTTGTAAGATTAGACTAAATTTATTTTATAGTCTTTGTATGTACAAATGCAGAAGAATTCAGTACTAATGAAATTAATGTCTAGTAATGAATGTGTAAAAAAACATATTTATAAAAATGCATATATAGCAAACAGTGTGTGTAAATGCATACTGTACATAATACATTGTAATAAGTTCAAAAGTAATTTGTCAAGTTGTAATATCACTGGTTTTACCCCAGCTAGCTAGTTAGAGAAAAAATATATTAACATTTTGTATTCATACAGCTAATGGACTAATATGTAAATAGCATTCTTCAGTGTATACTTCACTGTCAACTAAAGTGTATGGGCAATTTAGAAATGTTATAGTTAAAATGACATTGAAACTGTATTTTCAGCAGTGTATAAATGCTTGCAGTAGCACATAGTTCTTGTCTCTTATAGTTAATTCAACAGTTGCAGAGAGTTGATGAAAGAGTACTAAGTCATAAATTAAATTCTGTGATTGCAAAAGAATAAATTAATCAAGTTAAAAAATAAAACTAAAGCATACACAACTGATTATTGATTAAATATTTTCACAAAATGGTCTGCAAAAGAAAAAGTTGTTAAATACATTCAGTTTTGGTAGTAATATGTTTTCATTGTATCAAAAAAAAAAGACTAAAGGTTTTGTTTCTTAATGTTTAAAAACAGAGGGAATTGTTAGATATGGATATTAGGCTGAAGTTAATTCTGTTGTAAATATGCTGAAAGATAAAGCATAGAATAAAAAGTTTGCTTGAATATGTAGAGTTTAGCAATGTGGAATGTGCATTCATACTATATGTATAACAGACAGGCTTCTCTTCACAGCATCCAAAAGAAAATGCCTAACAAAGCAATATTGGAAAGCAAGCATTACACAATTTTCTCATGTTTGCAGAACAGATATCTATTAACAGACATCCTTTTTTATAAATTCAGCAATACGTGATGTTTTTCCAGTAGGATTAGAACAGATGTTTCCTTTCATTCTTCTGTTAGTCTGATTGTGTGCATTTGTGCATTTTCATATCAGAGCTGCTGACAGGACAATACATGTGACTTCCCACAGAAGGCCAAAAAAAAATACCAAGAGGAAACGACATCTATGTGCATGACTAGCTCTCTATATAACTATTGTAGTAGTTCAGTTATGTGAGAAAAGGACAGAGAGGTATTTTGTATTTGTCATTATTCATATCTGTAATGAAGGAAAACTTTGTAAATATATGCTACAATCTGACAGAAATAGTACGTAACTTGTTTTATAACAAAACAACATCTGTAACTGTGCTTATAGCTGCAAAATATATTTCTTTATCAGTGTGCAATTTGAAAGACTACAGATGGAGTCATGCAAAGCTCTGCGTCTCTGATTCAGCAGTAAACAGCCAGCAAGACTGTGCGTCTTAAAAAGACTTTGGATCCAGCACAGCATAGGAGCCGAGCGGACACAAATTAAAATAAATTTTTCATTTCTCATGAGACTTGATTTGCTCATGTGGCTGTCTGTGTAGAAAGTAGCATTTAGGAATGTTTAAAGAAACTGAACTTTTTTTGTTAGGAAACCTTGCATGATGAGGAGAATTAAACTGCTCTACATGGCGGGAGTGTGCAAAACATTTTCATATTATGCACTTAGAAAAATGATTAAAAGTACTAGATTTAGCTTTCAGATGTCCTTGATTTTTGCCTTTTTGGAAGATCACTAAGGGTTATAGTCAAACCCTTGTTTCGTTCCTTGGCTCTCGATTTATTTTTAGCTTTGTCAGATTCTTACCAAAAAACCAAGTTTGGGGACAACCTGTTTGACTTTCTGTTGCCAAGTTGTGATAAGTTATACTCTGGGGTTATTGAAAAATATCTGCTTGACGGCAGGCTTTCTAAACTCATGCATGTTTTCTAAATACTCACTTAGTTTCCCTTTAGCACTATGCAGTTGCTCTTGTTCTCTTGAGATTCCATTTATTCTGCAATGCTCTAACGTTTTTCAACCATTCTAATAAATTCCTATTACTTGTTTTCAGTATATTTCTCTTCTATCTATTTCTTCCCTGTTTTAGACTCTGTTTTTGTTTTATCCCACTGTCTAACCATCCCTTCTCAAAACTCTGTTTTATCCCACTGTCTATCCCTTCTCAATAAATTTCTATTTTCTCTAACAGTCAAATAATTTCCACTTCCCATTTCCTTATTAAACTCTTTAACAGGTAAACAGGAAAGCCCTGGTATCTCATCTCATTTTTACTTCAGTACTTTTGTTTTTGGCTTGTATTTTATTGGCTCATAGTCTGAAACAGTTACAGGATGTGTCAGAGCTTTCAGTTAGAATCATAGCCTAGTAATCTCCTAGGATTCTATCGATCTGGAGGTTATTTTAAGCCTAGCCATTTCAACCCAATGTTATACCGTAGAGGTACTAGTCAATACCCAAGATTGCATTTAGTGATGACTGCTCATGTCCAGGAGAGTTAGAATTTAGTGCCCCATCCACTCATCCAGGTTCCTCTTGAACAGTGTCATAGTTTCTCTGTTTCACATGAATTGGTAGCCTGTTCCAAAGACATGGCAGTCGCTGGGAGATGAATCTGTTCCTCCAGTATGCCCTATTTAAATCACAGTGCATATTTAAGTCCCTGGAATGGGTAGCCCTAAGACCCATTTGATTTACGGATATGCAGTAAGTTTGTAAGGTTTGGGTCTTGGGATTCTGTATGATATGGAGTACAGTGACCGAGATTTTAGTCGGTGCCATGTAAGGCACATGATGGAGGCCTTTTATCTTCTTTCTTGGAAACCTCTGGGGTCTCTAATTGCTGCAAGTGCTTAGTACAGTACATACTGAATGGGACGTTGTACTCTATGTGCAGGATAATTGCAGAGTATAGGGGGTTATCATTTCTTTTGCTCTCAAAGCGATGCCTTTACTAATCAATTGAGCTACGTGGAAAGCTTTCCTTACAATAGTAAATGCAGTGTAGTCAAAGTTAAGGTTGCGGATCCTTTACCACTTAATGGGTACTTGGGGTATTATTATTGATTTGATAGTGTGAAAGGATACTTGGGGTATTATTATTGATTTGATAGTGTGAAAGGACTTTGTGCCAAAGGAAATGATGATGCATTTCTTTGCATTCAGTTTGAGACCATGAGTAATACACCAGTCATTGGTCTGTGTGAGACCATCCTGGAGTATACTGACATAATTTGGGGATTTAACATAAAACCAGGAACCCACAACACAGCAACCTGCAACAGCTACCTGTGGAATTGGAATAATTTGGAGATTCCATGATTACACCTGGTTTGAAGTTGTCTGCAAACTTGGTCAGCCACAACCCTTTCTGAACTTCTGGGAAGTATATGCCAAATAGTAGGGGGCGCAGCACTGACCCCTGTGGCACCCCACTGCTAACAGGTCGGCTGGTTATTGTGGAGTTACCCACTTTTATAGTGGTGTGTCCAGTTTGTGAGCCAGTTGGCAACCCACCTTACAATGAAGGAATTTACATTCGGTTTGCTAAGTTTATCGGTAATGCCTTAATATGGGATTATGTCAAAAGCCTTTGCCAAGTTGAGGTATGCTGTGTGCACAGATTTGCCCTTGTCAATGGCCTTGGTCACACTTTCAAAGAAATCCACCAGATTTAACAGGCAGGATCTGCCCTTCACATGCTCCTGTGAAGTATAGTTCCTCTCCAGTCTAGCCAAGTTTTTCTACACTAGGAACTCAACAGACTTTATATATTATTTCTCACTACCAAATTCCCATCTTCCATGCACAATATTTTTTTTATATATTTCTTCAGAAAACTGCTACCCCTCTTTTATTATAGTTTCCCCTGTAGGTCCCCATGATATGTCCTTACTCTTGCAAATTGGGCTGCAATCCCTGCCCACAAATTAAGAATCCCTGCAGAAAGCTGATTATTTCTCTCAAACATTTCTTAATCTCCATAATAGCAGTTGTAGGTGGAATTTAAATACATGCCTAAGTAATTCTCCTCCCCTGCTGATAACCACGTAACTTCAGTCATCAGTATTTTCACTCATCTTTTTCTTGGTCACTTGTATTCTTCTGAATGTCCACCCTGACATCCTTTTTCTGTCAAATCTGCATGCTTATTTCCATGCATGTGTTTTTCCTGAAGCAGTGCCATTTGCACTGTACATTTCTTAATATAATTCAATGCCTTTTGCCCATTTCTGTAAGGCCATTTACATTCCATGATAATATAACCATAATAGCCATTACAGTGTTTGTTTTTGTATTAGAATACACCAGGGTGTGCAGCAGCAGGCCCTGGCCCAGTGTGAAGTGGGCCCACATGATTAACATAATTTAGTAATTAAGCTTTTAAGATGAGAGATTAAAAAGACAGAACAGCTAAACATCAATCAGAGGGCTTTGTTCCCTCAACACATTTGTACTATGGACTATGAGGTAGTGGAACTTTTAAAACTGTGTATAGCAGGTGGTACGGGGGGGGGGCAACCCTTATGTTGAATGCATGTAGTCTTTCACTCAAGTCAGTAATGTTTAACTCATTACATCCAAGTGATGCCTGCAGGTGCATCTGCAGTTAACACATTACAAGCGAGTGTGGCTTGAGGCATTTCTGCAGTTACCTCCTTCTGCACCTTTAGGTGTTGTTATATATAGATAGATTATATATATATACATCCATCCATTTGTTAACTGGGAAAGTCTGACTGGGTCTAAGCAGATCCGTTTTCAGTGGAGGCCTGAGGAGAAAAAGCTCCACAGTTACTAAGATTTCTAAAAAACTTACCCAAGTGTAAATAAACATAAATATTTAAAAATGGAGAGAAAAAAAGCATTAGTTAACAGAAGTGTTAACAAACATGAAAGCATTACACGAGTATTTTGACAAGCATGTACAGAAGTATTTTGACAAACCTGTTGGTATAGATGTTATACAATTTGGTAATGTTAATGAAGCTTCATTGGGGACAAAAATCATATATAGTGAAAATAGAAAGTTAACTGAGTTGTAAATAGGCATAGGATGAGATGGACAATATAAAAGTAGGAGACAAAAAGAAATTGAAAAAGTAAGGTAAGGAAGAAGAGATGAAAATAAGGGGTTAAAAGGGAAGGGAGAAGAGATGAAAAAGATAAGGGGTTAAAAGGGAAGGATGATAATAAGGAAGAAAAAAAGGAATGCACAAGTAGAGATCAGTCAGGCCTACTACAGGGATATAGCCATGTTAGTTTGAAATGTTCCTTAAGGAGAAGTTTGAATTTGGATGTGTTTTTAGTGTTTAGTATATTTTGAGGTAAATTTTTCCAAATCTTGGGCACTTTATGGGAGAAGAGTTACCATATGTGTTAGATCTACTGACCTTTGTTGTCAGATGACCTGAGAGACTTACTGCTCCAGTATGGTTAGATAATGTTGCACATAAATGGACAGTTTTCTGAGTGGTGAAGGATAGAGTGGATTAGTAGAAGTTAGTTGTAGGCTAGTTGGTTGGGTAATTCCAGCCAAATAAGATGAAGTGAGTTACAGTAATGGGTCCTAATTACATGATTAGCTGCAAATCTGGCTATTTTATGGTAGCAGGATTCAAGTTTGGCTAAATCAGATTTTCTGAGATTGGTAAAAATGGATGAGGCATAAAGAAGACTAGATAGTAGGTGGGTTCTATTGATGGCACGACTGGTGACTTCTGTAAGGAAAGGCTTGGTCCTATAAAGGGAACCTAGTTTAAAGGGCACCTTCTTGATAACTGTATCAAGGTGTTTGTCAAATTTAAGGTCCTGGTCTATGATTACACCCAGTAGTTTGGTTGAATCAATGGACTCGATAAAGGTGTTGTTAAATGAAAAATGGTGAAGGAGCTAAAGTCGGGGGATTTTCTGCCATTGGAGAAAATTATCAGTTTGGTTTTTGATGGGTTAAGTATAAGTTGGGGAATGTCAAGGAATGATTGCGGAGTGTTTTGTAGGAGAGAAGGTAGTGTGGGAGCTGAGCAAATTAATGAGGAACCGTCTGTGTATTGGATTATGTTTGCAAGTTTTGTGGCTGTGTGTAGCTTATTTGTGAAGATTATAAACAATAGAGGGCCTAGTATTGAACCTTGAGGTACTCCTACAGCAATAGGTAGTAGAAGAGAGAGTTAATTTTGCCATCTGACAGCTTGCTGCCTGTTAGATAACTGATGAACCATGAGATAGTAGAGTGTGGCAGGTTATAGGAGGATAATTCATGAGTTGTTTATGGGGAACTGTATCAAGGGTTTTGGATAAGCTGAGGAATACAGAGGATGTGAATGACCCAGTGTTTCTATGTTGGTTAACTGTGTCTATAAAGCTTATCAGGGCTGTAGTTGTACTATGCTTGAGGTGGAAACCATGTTTCAAAACCATGTAACATACAAGGTATCAGAATATTTTATCTTTAAGCATACATGTTGGCAAATACAATTTGTATTGATTTTGGACCTCTGTCAACGAGTATTTGTTAGAAATGTGAGGTGGTAACTTTATTTTTTAAAGGTTCAAGCCACACCCACCGAGAGTGAAAGATGCACACTCAAGAGCTGTACTGGAGAGAATGAGTTAACTCCCACTGATTCCTCTAGGCATCAAATATTGCTTGTCCATATTTGCATCAATAATTCCAAAACAATGCTATGTACAAAGTTTTAAAAGATTTCTTAAACATTACACAATAGCAAATTCAACTGCATTAATATTCGACCTCTGTCTAGTGCAAGTAACGATATATTAACTGTTTTTATGATATTATTTATATAGGTATAATTTTCACATTTTTCTAAATATCTCAACAACCAGGTAAAATAGACCGAACACCCTAACCTCATATGAAAGCTCTCAGGTAGATGAATAAAATGCTGCTGACAGTATGTGTGTAACTTGAGTGGTTGCTGAGATATTGTAAATTGTTTACAAAATATTACAAACTTAATAGTTAGTGTTTACTGTAATTTATAAAATTCAGTTTAAGACCTAAAACTTACAGAATAATACCACTATAAAAATAGCTTGTGCTGAAGGGTTTCTCATTTTATACTTCTTTCATAACCTCTATGGTTCCAGAGATGTGAACATTTGTTTGTTTGAAATATGAGGACATAATTTGATTCTGTCAAAAGGTTTAGGCTCTGCCCATTGGAAGTTACAGTGCAAACTTCCTGAGCTCCATTGGAGTGAATGAGTTAATATTTGAGTTTTAAATTTTGTTTACTTAAAGGTCTTAAACATTTTACTGTTCAGAGAATAAAAATAAACTTAAACACTCCAACCACAGCACTTAACTGATATTGGAATGTCAGTCAAGTTGACACCACCCAACCTGCTCAAATTTGATGGTGTGTCTTAAAGTGAGCAGTCACCACTATTACTCCTACCTGTTACAAATTACAGTTCATTTGACTGTGTATTTCCCACCTTTTAGCTTACAGGCATATGCTAATGTTTGGCAGGCTGATCTTTCTTGCAGTTGTTTCTTCTCTCCATTTCTGTCCATCACATTTTAAAACTTTCTTTGCTTCAAGGATGCTATCAGTTATTTTATTTGTATTTATTTACCAGGGTGGAGCACTGATCTCCATGGATCTTTTTCAGACTCTGCCTGGGAGGTCTCTCTGGTTAAAAGACTTGCTCAGTCACACATTTAGGCAATGGAGGGTGAAAGAATCTAACTGCAGACCACTGGGCCACAAGAAACTGCTCATTAGCAGCTCATTTAATCCTGTGCATCATTAAATTGTACATTCGAGATTATAAAAGTCCCTGTCTAATGCTTTTTTACACTATTGTGCAAGTTAAGTTTAACAAATTAACAATTTGAGTGTTGAGATGCTAATTAACAGGTTTTTGGTGTAGAGGTCGCCAAAGTTCAAGTCTCTGATAAGAGAGCTCTACGAATTACCTATGTGCATGATGGAGCCAGAATGCATGTAGCATATGCTAGAGGAGATCAAGAAACAAACTCTGTCTTGACTTGGTTTTGTGGAGATTTCAGAAGAAACTATATCTGACCATTCCTTGGAGGAGGGCAGCTGTGGGGTACAGTAAAATAAACCTACCAGTGTCCAGTCTGGGGCTAAATGACCTATTTTTTTGTCCTAGATCATGTCCCATTTTCCTTCTTAGAATTCAGAGACACCCTGGAAAACTTGTCATTACCTGCAGCAGTTGAGATCAGAATACAAGACTTTTTTTTTAGGCGGGGGCATACACTTAAGTACCAGACGCCCTTGTGTTAATTTTGATTTAAAACATGCCATTGGTACCAGCTTATATAAGACCGTAAACACTGAAAAGCTTAAAAGTCTAGCACCATCACTTTAAGTGGAGTAGCCTGATAGGAACACTTCTATGTTATTTGATATTAAGATTGGGACTCCAGAAGCCTCTCTTTGAGGAGGATTATACCACACGTTTTTTAGGTTCATAGGTAGGTACTAGGCTATCGGCCCAAGAGCCTATGTAAGCCTAGCCAACAAGGTTCCCTGGCTTATGCCACTCTATTATTTTCCTGTGCCACTGTCGAGCAGAGACACAAGTGATCCCTGGGATGCATTTCCTATTTCCCATCCACTCATCAATATTTTTCTTGAAGAGTGCTAATGAAGAATTTTGCTTGATATGGATGGGTAGCCTGTTCCAGAGTATGGGAAGTCTCTGGGACAGGAATATATCCCTCCAGCATGTCCTGTTTATTTTGGTGACTAGGTTTAGGTCCCTAGAGCGTGTAGCTTGGAGGGATTGGGATTTCTTTAGGTGTAGCATGTCCAATAGCTCTGGGTTTGACATAGCTTTATTTTGCTGTATGTATACTGGAAACGGCCACATGGTGTTGACTGAATTGCTGTCACATTCAAAGAAGGTATGCAGGGTTCCAAAATGTATCGAAATGTACACTACTAAAGTCATAGCTTTTGGCACAAATTTTCTCTTAGTTTAGCACAGAGAATTAATGCTGTTAGTGAGCTTTATTGTCTGAGGTTGGAATGCCTCAGTTTTCACTTTCAAAACTGTGCTACTCTGGGCAACTCGCTTAACCAGGTAGTGCTCCTTGCTTGTCCCAAAAAAGGATGTTTGTGTCCAGTGGGCTTGCATGATTAAATCAAATAAAAATAAAATAAATATTACAAAGGATCAGCTTTTGACAAACTCAAAAATTTTTCAACCACTGCTTAAACAACATCTTTAACCAGTCATGGTCCTGCACATGCTCATCACGAGGTTGAGACTTTGTGTTCACCGTAGAATGCTCTCCAAATACTCTCCTTAGAATACACTCAACCTCTCACTGAAATGACAAAGCTTTTTTTTTTTTTTATAGATAACTCCTGCTAATGAAGTCCCAGACTGCAGTTTCAGCTGCAGTCACAGCAACCCTTTGCCCAAGTGTAACTTATGTTAAAAATGTCAGTTTCCACCAATACAGCACTGCAACATTCCAAAACCTTCATAATCTTTAAATATTTGTTCTTTTACTCAAAGAATGACTGATAACTGCAGTGTTAAACTGCCTCAAACTTAAATTTAGAAGGTCAATGTTTTAGTGAATTGTAATCTTTTGATTCTGAATGTGCTGGTCAGTATTGATTTTTACTGTACTGAAATTGTTAGAGCCCATGAAATGATGTAGTTCATGTGTCAAAGCCATCATAACCTGTTCATAGGTTCATAGGTTCATACTAGGCTATCTGCCCAAGGGCATTTATAAGCCTAGCCCATAGTTATGTGGCTTTCGCCACCCCTTTAGTTTGAATAAAAACTATGCCTATCATTTTTCTGTGCCTCTGTCAAGCAGTGACACTGAAGTAATCCCTGGGGTATATCTGCGATCTCCCATCCATTGGTCAAGATTCCTCTTGAACAAGGCCAGCGAGGTGCTCTGCCTCACATGTACCGGGATTTTGTTCCACAGCATAGGGAGTCTCTGGGTGATGAATCTGTCCCTCCAGCACGTTCTATTTATAACCGTGTCAAGGTTTAAGTCTCCGCCCTTGTGGTTCTGAGGGATCTAGATTTTTGAGGTGAAGCATATTCATCAAATCTGGGTTTGACATGGCCTTATATGTCAGGCACAGGTCACCTCTGAGCAAGCGGTATGAGACTGAATAAAGCTGGAGTTCTTTCAGTCGGGCAGCATAAGACATATTTTTGAGACCCTTTATCCTTTTGGTGAGGAACTTTTGGGGCCTTTCAAGCTGCATCAGGTGTCTGGTCAGATGCATTCGAACGGGCATTGTACTCAATCATAGGTCTAATGAGTGATGAGTACAGGGGACGATGACCTCCCTTGATCTAGATGTGAATCCCTTCATGATCAGGTGGGCGATATAGAAGGTTTTCCTAACTACTTTAGCAACATGAGTGTCAAACAAAAGACTACTGTCAACTTGGGTCCCCAGATCCCTGATGTCTTTTCTGTGCTCAGTGGATTGTCACCTATATGGTAGCTAGGGGTAACCTTGTTTTTCCCGAAGGGTATGACTATGCATTTTTTGGCGTTTAACTTCAGGCCATGGCTCTGGCACCAGTTATCCGTTTCTGTGAGGCCCTTCTGGTGGATATCTGTGTCAGATGTGTTTTCGACTATGGCCCAGTTTGCAGTCATCTGCAAACTTTGTCAGCCATAACCCTCCTGTGTTTGCTTGTACTTCAGAAAAGTAGATGCCGAACAAGAGTGGACCCAGGACTGAGCCCTGTGGGACACCACTTGTGACAGGCTTTGAGTCTGACATGGCTCCAGCAACTCTGACCCTGTGGGTTCTGTCGCTTAGCCAGTTTGCAACCCATCTTGTGATGTATGGGTTTACATTCAAGCTGATGAGTTTTTCGATGATACCTGAGTGGGGTATTGTGTCAAGGCCTTTGCCAGGTCGAGGTAGGCTGTATGGACTGCCTTTCCTCATCAATGGCCTTGGTGACTGTCACGAAAAGTCAACCAAGTTTAAGAGGCAGGATCTGCCTTTGACAAAGCCAAACTGGGTTGGATCCAAAGTCTGCAAGTTCCCTATGTCTTTATTTATGAGTTCCATTATGATCCTCTCCATGGCTTTGCAGATAAGGCTTGTCAAGCTAATGGGGCAGTAATTTCCAGGGTCTGTGGAGGCACCGCCCTTATGAAGTGGGACCACAGTCGCCGTGCGCCACTCCTTGGGTACGTATCCTGAGGTGAGGCTAAGATTAAACAGCTGTCCTAACTGTGGGTTTAATTCCTCGTTGAGTTCATGAAGCACACAGCCGGGGACACCATCCGTCCCATGGATGCTGTGTTTTTGCCTTAGTGAGGGCAGTTCTCACCTGGGCGTTGGAGATGTTTTTGGGGGCTACAATCCTCTGGAATAGATATCTCTCCTTTTGGGGGGGGGAGTTTGCACTGAACCTGTCAGCCAGTATGTTAGCAATGTGTGTAGGTTCAGTAATTTTCACATCATTTTGAACTAATTCTGAGCATATCTGGGAGTTTCCTCCTAGGTTTCTAACATAGCTAAAGAAGGCCTTATGATTGTCTTTAGAGTCCTTGGCGATTTGTCTCTCAAAATTTGCCTTGGATGATTTTATGAGAGCTCTTAGTTTTTACTTATAATGATCAAAGGTGTCTTACCTTTCAAGGATTTTGCTCTATCTTGTAGTAGCTTCCTCCTTTTGTTGTAGAGCTTGTTTATGGCTGGGGTCCACCAGACTGGACGCTTGCCTTTGGTACAGAGAGTCTTAGTTTTGTTTGGGATTGCCTGATCCATGCAGTCCTGTAGGTGCTGGTAGAAGGCATTTGTAAGTGATTCAGCGGTTTGAGTAATGTTTACCACTGGCTCAGGGGCCTTAAAGGAGACCACACTAGTTTTTAGAAGTGTGAAATCGGCTTTTGAGAAGTTTTTCACTGTGGTCTTTTTTGTTTCAGGTGGGGCGGGATGAGGACCTCCAGCGAGATTAGTTTATGATCTGATCTCACCAGTGAGGGGTATACTTCCGGTGTTGAACATTTTGATCCCATGTTCGTGATGATGAGATCAAGTATGTTTTCACCTCTTGTGGGGATGGTGACTAGTTGTTCCATGGCATTTGAGTTTATGAACTCCAGGAATCTTTGGGTTAGAGTGTTCGGGCTTGAGTAGTGTTCCCAGTCTATATTAGGGTAGTTGAAGTCACCTAGTATGATGGTGTTTGGAGATACATTTATCCCTCCAATGTTTTCAGGAAGGCCATGTGAGGTTCCTGAGTTTGAGAGGGTGGCCTGTAACATGCTACAAATTGCAGAGCAGTCTTGCCTATGGTTAATTGCACCTGGATGGTCTCCGATGCATCGTGCGTTGCCACCAACCTTGAGGTGTGGGTGTCCTTTATGAATATGGACACCCCCTCCTTTCTTGGTGTTGTCCGGATTTTGGGGCGGAACGTATGATATGAGGTGAAACCTGTTAGTGCTGGGGTGCTCTCAGGAGCCTTGAACCAGGTTTCTGTCACAGCACAGACATCGATGTTCTCCATATTGAGAAGGGCCTCGAGTGCGTGCATCTTGAGATTGAGACTTCTGGCATTGAGCAGCATTACCCTTAGTATTTTTCCTTTTGGTGTTGTAGGGTGGTAGGGTTAGACATTGAGCCTTGCCCAAAAAAGGCTCGATGGGGGTGGCAAGAGCCTTTGCCAATATCCGGAAGCCCAGGAGTGACAGGTGCAAGCCGTCCCTTGGGCAGCGTGGCTTGTCCAGCATGTCATCCCAGGCAGACAGACATTGGATCCCCTTTGAATGACACCAGAATTTAAGCCATTTATTAAAGCTGATCATCTTATCACTGTATTGTGGCATCATTCTAGGTGAAGGTAGGATACTGCTCAAGGTCAGGGTCATACCTGCCTGGGCTACATAATCAGAGAGCTCCTCGACGTCCCTTTTCATGTAGTCCAAGGAGGTACGTCTCAGGTCGTTGACACCAGCATGGACAATGACTGAGTCGTACTTGTACCTGCTGTTGAGAGACCTGAGTGCTTGCGTTATGTGGCGGATTCTAGCGCCCGACAGGCAGCTTACTGTGACCTTCTCCTTACTCAGTCTGGTGAGCGGGACGTCAGTGTGTCTGACTATGGAATCACCAATGACAAGTGTGTCTGGCATTTTGTTTGGCCTTAAGGGCTGTGACTGTTTGACACTCTGACTGTGTGGTCTATGTGTTGCATGTGTTGGGTCGTGAGGTGGTAGTTGTTTGGGTGTCTGCTTTGGTGGCCTCTGCTGTTTTGGTAAATTTTTGACCAGAGCCTCCGAGTATGTCTTTGTGTGAGTATGTGTATGATTTGAAGTTGTGATGGTACCATGTGTGACTGGGTATGTATTGTGTGTGGTTGCCTTCTCCTCCTGTCTGGTCTTGCCAGTCCTATGTTGAGAGAGCTCAGCCTCCAGTTTGGCCGTATAGTTGCATCTCTCGCATGTATTTGTGTTTTGTGGGAGAAGGAGAGGATTGTCTGTGTACATGAGGCAATTGTAACATTGCCTCAATATTCCCAGGTTCACCAGTTGAGCTGGAGAGGACACTAGCAACTGATCCCTCGACATACTAGAAGTAGTAGATAAAGAACTTTCAAAGGACTCGGGAAGTGGGTTTTGGGCTGGTGGGGTACTATCTATAATAAGAGTGCTTTATCAAGGTGCAAGTACTGTAGGAGTAAGTGCTAGGCTTTACAGATAGAGAATAGTCTACTTGGGAATCCAGTAGAGATGAACTTTTCAGTTATAGGATATGCTGGTTAGATCAGCAGTACAGTTTAGCGTGTTTTATAGCAGGGGCTGAAGGGAGCTAGGAATTGGCCCAAAACGACCAATGGACTACTAGTTTCTGGCTGAAACTTCACCAAATCGGACAAAAGGCGCTCAGTGCTTCCCACTCCCACTGGTAAGCAAAGAAACTTCCTCCTTCCTAATAAGGCAATGGATCAGTAACAGGAACTAAAAACAAAGCCCAGGGATCAGCAACTCTGAAACTGGACTACTCTAGTTCAGTAAAGTGGAAAACAAGAGATTTTTGTTTTATTACAGAGATAAGGAAAAACAGACAGTAAATGCTATAAATGCTGTAAATCGGCTAGCACTTTAGTGTGTAGCCTACAGAAACAATTTGCAACAATTAGTAACTTAAATTGCAATAAACAGTGTAAAATGCAGAAATCACTTAAAGTAGCAGTAAAACAGGCGAAATGCAGTCGCTAGCTTAATAACAGTGGGAAAGCCACAAAAATACTTATATCTGGTAGAAAGTCACTCTTTTAGCTCTCTGCTGCTTGGATCACTCTGCAGGCCACCACGAGGATCTGTGCAGAGTTGGTACAAGCTGGAAAACACGTGTTTAGCGTGTTTTATAGCAGGGGCTGAAAGGAGCTAGGAATTGGCCCAAAACGACCAATAGACTACTAGTTTCTGGCTGAAACTTCACCAATTCGGACAAAAAGGCTGCTCAGTGCTTCCCACTCCCACTGGTAAGCAAAGCAACTTCCCTCCTTCCTAATAAGGCAATGGATCAGTAACAGGAACTAAAAACAAAGCCCAGGGATCAGCAACTCTGAAACTGGACTACTCTAGTTCAGTAAGGTGGGAAAACAAGAGATTTTTTTTTTTTTTTTTTTTTTTTTTTACAGAGACAAGGAAAAAACAGACAGTAAATGCTATAAATGCTTTTAAGTGGCTAGCACACTTGAGTGTGTTAGCCTACAGGTAAAATTAAGCAACAAATAACTTTTTAAGAGTGCAAAACAGTTAATCAACACAAAAACAGTTTAAATAGAATGCAGAGCTGTATAAACAGGCTAAGATGCAGTCGCTAAGCAGTAAATATTCAAAAAGCCAGAAAAAATACTTAAATCAGTTATAGCAAATACAGTTATAACAAATGCTCTGAAATATACTGTATATTTTCAATATGTTTGAGAAGGACAGTCAGAACACAAGAAGGTTCAGGCGAAGAAGAAAAAAGTTTTGTTTTACTTTTGAAAAGGTAAAAGGAGGAACAGAAGGCCTTATCAAATGTTCTCTCTGTATTAAGAAGAATGAGCTAATGACACTAGACTGGGAGGTGTGTCACAGTAGGGCGGCAACTGCAAAGCCACCAAGTATAAGAGCAAGACACCAACAGGTAGGAGGGTGGGACAAAATAGCCTAAGACAACAAGCTATGAAAGTTTTAAACAGAAAAGATTTCTGAAGATTCTGAATAGACAAAGTGCTTTATATATATTAAATTATAAAACAGTAATCTGTTAAAATAATCAAAAAATACTTATATTTTGTAGCTCAGTTGCGGTCAAACAAATTCTCCAGCCTGCACCAAAGACCAGAACAACAACTTTTTTTTTACAAGAACACAAAAGAACCAGCCCCCACTAGCTAAGAGATAATTACACAGAGTAAATGTTTCAGTTTATACAATAGCCTAAGACAACAAGCTATGAAAGTTTTAAACAGAAAAAGATTTCTGAAGATTCTGAATAGACAAAGTGCTTTATATATATTAAATTATAAAAACAGTAATCTGTTAAAATAATCAAAAAATACTTATATTTTGTAGCTCAGTTGCGGTCAAACAACTTCTCCAGCCTGCACCAAAGACCAGAACAACAACTTTTTTTTACAAGAACACAAAAGAACCAGCCCCCACTAGCTAAGAGATAATTACACAGAGTAAATGTTTCAGTTTATACAATAGCCTAAGACAACAAGCTATGAAAGTTTTTAAACAGAAAAGATTTCTGAAGATTCTGAATAGACAAAGTGCTTTATATATATTAAATTATAAAAACAGTAATCTGTTAAAATAATCAAAAAATACTTATATTTTGTAGCTCAGTTGCGGTCAAACAACTTCTCCAGCCTGCACCAAAGACCAGAACAACCTATAGGTTCGTACTAGGCTAACTGCCCTTGCAAGCCATTTTAAGCCTAGCCAATTATCCCTTGTGAGACTCAAACCCTGCACCTTGTGTTTGTAAGGCAAACACCTTAATAGTTAAATTCTGCTTTAGCTTTAGTGCTTGCTGTTGCTGAATTCTGTGACAGATGAATTTTATAAGGGCAGTAAATGTATACAGTAAGTATAATTTTAATTATCCTTACTAAAGGTCTCCCCTCTAGCATTTAATTCAGTACATAGTATATTAAGTTACATTAGAGCTATTTTCAACCTGTAGGATTACTGTCAAAATTGTGCAAATCAGTTTTGCGAGTAATGACTTACTCGAACAGATGTGACAATGTGCACCCTGTTCGTTCACATCTCCAAGCGCAATAATGTCAGTATGTTGAATTTAACATTACCTGGATGTCTGGAGATGTACTACCAACCCCCCTGCACCCCCTGCTAACTATATATTCTAACTCCAAGATCGCACTACAGTGAGGAAAAGAGTATTTTTCCGGATCCCCACTATAGTGTGAACCAATTGTAAACGGCGACGCTCAAAACCGTGAACGCAAGCAAGCTATGTGTTTCGGGGACGACGGGATTTCTGCTCACAATTTTAAAGTTTTGCACCTTTACCCTCTACCTTATGAACGACAGTAAGACGAGTTTCAAACATTTGATTGTAAATCATGTATGTATGTATCTCATTTGCCACTTGAAGCTTCAAGATTGCTGGAGACTGGCTCTGGCTAAGTTTTAGATTTTTCTTATGTTCTGTACTAAAATCGTAATCTTTTTCAGGAAAGCATTCTGTAGATTAGTAGTAGTTGTCTAGGAATCCCTATCCCCGTTTCTGGTTGTTGTTTAGGCTGTTGTTTTCTCTTCAGGCCTATCCTTCCTTTCAAATCCATTTTTACTAAGAAGATTCCCCCTTGCCTGTTTCAGTTGGAGAGCTTCCCCTTACTCCCTTCTCCCTTTCTGCTAAGGAATTAGCCGATTAAGTTAGATGCTCTCCTGTGTTGGGGGAGTTGATTAACTTAGAGGCTCTCTCCCCCTTAAAAAAAAAAGTTGGGCGTTCGAAAGACTTGTAAATGAGTGTGCCTTCGTTGAAGGTTGAATGTCGAGCTGGCACCTCGGCATTCATGAAAATCTACTGCCAATCATTAGCGGGCCAGAGTTCCACTGTGGCAACCCCTAACTGGGAAAAGCCAAAAGAAAACAACATTGGTAACCTAAAAACTCATGACCCACGCCATTTTGGATTTGTCAAGTGCAGAGACTGTCTACTTAACCTGGTTGACTATTTCAAGAAGGCTACTGAAGTAATGGATGAGAGCAAAATCGGAAGATGTTGCATTTGACACTGTTCCATGCTCTGGTACCACAGACTAACTCTCCCAGCTAAAAGTAAATCCCTGTGTAACTCGTATAGAAAAATGGCTCACAAATTGGTCCCAGGAAATTAGGGTGAGTGATTCTACCTTCTCCAAAAGGTCGGTGTACCCCAAGGTTCAGTGTTTTCCACTTCTCCTTGGCATTGACTTCTCAGAGATGAAAGAAAATGTTAAGGGTTTATGGATGACCAAGTTTGCAGATGACTTTCAACTTGGTGCCATCATAAACTCCCCAGAGGACTCAAAAATCCTTCAAAAGGGCCTTTCCTAAACAAATAGCTGGTGTAAAAATCATGGGCTAAAACTTAAATGCCAAGAAATGTGCAATCGTATGTCTTTCAACAAGCAAGACTTCCCATATAACTATTACATTGACATCACACCCCTGAAAGTTGCTCCATAGTTTGGGATCTGGCAATCTGTGTCAACAACAAACTGTCTTGTGATCAACACATATCCACTATTGTAAGGAGGTCCTTTTTCATCACACAATGTAAAGGTATGGTGTCCAGGTCTAGGGCTGTAATCCTTTCATAACTCTATATCCTTAGGCTGATCACCGAAATGTATTGGTCCTTGCAGTATGTACCTGTCTAAACACTTGTCATAACTGAAGTAACCACAAGCCTTTCTTGCACATTTTTTAAATAGTCTGCAGAGTTTTTGTGATGTAGGCCATCTCCAAGTCTTGTCCCTCTTCTCAGTATCCTACAGGCTACTAAAACAGAAGTGCTGCATCTCATCTAGAGCCTTAACAAAGGCTATCCTTTCAGCACATTCATATGTCCATTGGTGTGTGAACATCCACTGAAGGGGATCTGGCTATTTTGTTACCTATCCCTCCGACTTATGATTATGCATGGATCATGGAGAATATCTCTTCTATGGAGCTATCTTCTACTCTATATAAAATGAAATACTTCTCTTATTCAAACTTAATTTGTACAAATGTATGGAAAGTCATAAATTCATCCCTCATTTAACACCCATGTCCCTTATGGATAAGGCTAGCAAGTAAATGGCAGAACATATTCTTGTTCTACCCACCTCTGTGTTATTTGTACACAAAATATAAGGGTTAAGATCCATCAAATGTTTACATGTACTACAGCTACTGTTCAGCTGTTTGCGTTTGCCATTTGCCCCAAGAAATTACCTGAAAAGGGTTATATACCAGTTCCAAACAGCACACCTCGCACGTACAGCATGCTCGGCCAAACCCATCAGAAAAAAACACTAGAGGCCAGCATAGATAGTTCCACGTCATTCATTGGAAATACTGAAAAAGGACATAATAATGTTCAAAAATTATCAGTCGGACTAGTTTCGGCTACTGCCTTCTTCAGTGAGAGAAATAAGCAAATAGTAAATGCAACCAGCAAACCAGTGCTCATTTTATATACTTCACCCAGCCAATGAGGATGAAAGGTATGCTCCATACCTTTTGAGTAATTCATGAGTTGACTAACAGGCTGTAATGAAAATAATACTTAAATATAATTTAAGACATATACAGGGATGCCCTAGATAATCATTTATAATATAGTTTGTAGACATAAGTACAGCAAAAACCATAGGCAAATAATCCATGTAGACTTCCATATGTAATCCAAATAATGATAATAAGCATAAGAAAGAAAATAAAAATGAGAATGAAACCAAGTAACAATGCAATGTATGGCATTATAATATATACAGCATTTACTAGATTCGTGCTATGTTGAAATTTTCTAATAATGGAATACATTTAATATACTCATCATAAATGGTCATTAAGACCTGGTGGGAATAAGGCTCCAAGATGAATTATCCAATATTTTTCTTTGACTGAGTATACTTTGCCATCCTTGTTGATTATGCCTGTTACCTGTAATTTTATCAATAACTGTGAACATGAATTTAGCCGTGGGGTGTTTAATGGTGTGTTGATATAAAGCATTCGTCACTTTCTTGTTGCGAATGTCACTCCGATGTTCTCCTATTCTAATTCTTAGTGATTGTGAGGTTTTGCCCACATAGAAAGCAGAACACTGGCATGTTGCCAGGTATATAAACCAGCTACTGGAGCAATTGCCAAATATCCTGACATCATAAACCTTGCTTGTATTGGAACTCGAAAATTGTTTGAGCTTATTCACTTGACTACAGGAGGTGCAGTGGCCACAAGGGAAAGTTCCCAAGAGTTCATTCCCTATTATAGTTAGTTGTTTATACTTTGCCCCTCCACTCTCTCTCTGTTTGTAATGTGAAAATAATGATCCCAAAGTTTTTCCTCTCCTGTATGATAATGGACATTGGTTACCCAGGATACTCCAAAGGTAGTCATTAGCTAACAAAATGTTCCAATTGTTATTTAGAACATTCCTAACTACCTGATGATTCCTACCAAAGGTGGTAATGAACCTGATAGTACATCCTTTGGGTTATTTGTACGGTCCTTGTATTGTAGCAGGGTTTTCCTGTCTTGTTTGTCTGTCCATACACTGGCGGATGTGATATCGAAGTTGCAATATCCCCTATCCAAAAATCTGTTTTTCAGATCCACTGTGGCATTCTCATAATCAATATTTGAGGAATTGATTAGTTTGATTCTCAAATATTGAGATTTTGGGATATTGCGGATGGTGTGGCATGGGTGCATACTAGATGCATGAAGTAATGAATTGAATTGTGGATATTTCCGATGAATCTTAGTGTTGAGTGTATGGTCTTCATTCCAATATACTGTAACGTCCAGGAAATCAATTTGATCCGTGTGAGACGTAATAGAGAACTCAATACCCCATATATTGCTGTTAAGATATTCCACAAATTCATTGATAGGTAGAATCTGCACGCCACACCATCCAACAATCATCAAGGTATCTCCGCCAGATATCAATTTCCACCAAATAGATGTTATGCAGGGGATTATATATGAGGCATTCCTCTAGATAGGCCATGAAAAGATCTGCATAAATGGGGGCAAAAGAGGCCCCCATGGCCGTACCTTGCAGTTGCCAGTAGCACTCCCCTTAAAAATAAAATACATTTTTGTTGAGCACATGCTCTGACATACAGATGAGCAATGTGTTGATTCCCGGTGGGTACAGTTCAACCTTATTTAACCAGTGTTGTAAAGCCTGCAACCCTGCCCAGTGTGGTATACTTGTATACAAGGACTTAACATCAAGTGTGCACATCACCCATTCTGGCTCAAGTTGTGTGTCTTCAATGATTTTCAAAAATTCTGTTGTATCCTGTATTCTTGCTCTTACATATGCCAGGAGTGGTTTTAGATATTGCATTAAGAATGCCGATAATGGTTCTGTGAGTGAACCATTACCTGATACAATGGGCCTACCTGGAGGGTGAGTCAGTGATTTATGTATCTTTGGTAGTAAATACAGAATTTGCTTGGATGGATCCTTAACCTTGAGGTGTTGTACTGTTTTAATAGGAATAATGCCCTCTTCCAATGCTGAGTCAAGAAATGCATCAATCTCCTGTTTGAATCGATGTGTAGGATCGATACCCATATGCATGTAACATTTGGAGTCAGATAGTTGTCGAAGACCCTCTTGGACATAATAGTCCATATTTAAAATCACAACCGCTCCTCCCTTGTCAGCTTGGAGTATAGCAATGTTGTGATTTTGTCTAAGTTCAGAGAGTGCCTCTTTCTCAGCAGAAGTGATATTATCTTGTGAAATATGACATTACAAATGGGGGAAACGTAAATCCTTAAGTACTGCCTGTTGGAAGATGGCCACATTTTTATTCATTGATGGTTGAAAAGTAGATTTATGAAATGTAAATCCAGTAGATCTTTGAGTATTAGATGTATCCTGTTCTGAAAAAAATATTTTAAGGTTAAGTCGTCGACAATAATCCAACACATCCAATGCAATCTGATATTGATCAGAGAAAAAACTAGGTACCAAACCCAATCCTTTAAGTATTTTGTATTGGTCATCAGTCAGTACAAAATCTGATAAATTAAGAACATTGTCAAATTCCATTGTTACTGTTTCAGTAGGGACTGAATTAGTCCTGTCATTGATTCTGTTCCTATTTCGATTGGCATGTTTCCTCCCCCCTGTGGGTTTCCTACCTCTCCTAAAGGGAAATTTGTGTTCATTTTTTTTCTTTAGTGGTGAGTTGACTAATGTTCCACCCTCACTATCGGTGTATGAGGACTGCTCCCCTGATGTACTGGTATAAGATTTGTCCCTATGTTTAAGTATGGACCTAGGTCTCTTTCTGGTCCTGCCCCTGGTCGTACCTTGGACTGTGTCTTGGAATCTCACAGTCCTCTGTATTTGGAATGGGTGTCCCTTGTTGTAGTCCATGACATCCCTGTTAAATTTTTTAACCTTCCTATCCCTTATCATTTTGTCATATGTGGTTAGTTCTTTGGACAACCTAGCAAGTAACTCATGATAATTGGTACTGGACTGAAATTTTTTGCACTCCATGCTCAAATCTTTGACTTCAGATACACATAAGTCAATGATCCTTTCATAATAAGAGGCTAAGATTTTAACAAAAATCATAGAGCCATTTTGTAATGCCTGTTCCCATTCATCAGTCAGCCTCTGTTCAGATCTGCTGACTATTGGCCGTAATTTTATACGAAGGCCTCTGGGGGCCATATTTTTATGCAAATAGGCCCTAAAAAGCCTAAGGTGCCATATGTTAGCTCTCAGCCCTTTGAGGCCTTTCTCTAAATTACGAAACACCAATTCACAACCATCAGAAATATTAGAATTTGGTTGACTTTGGTTGTTGCTTGGGATTTGGTCCAATCCAAAGACACCAATATCTTCCCTGTCAGCACACAAACAGTCTAGTATTTTGTCCAAATCCATAATTAAATTTGGTACAAGTTGTCAAAGAGCTAATTTCACAGTAATTTATATGAATAGTGCCAAATTAAATATCAATGGTAAGACCAGAGGCAGGGCCAGAAAGCAGTACCATACAATAATAGTAGAGAAAATCTCTATAAATAATACATAGGACAAATACACCCAGAATAGTTGAACAAACTATTATGGTAAGTCAACACAATGGCAATGCATTCCTCTCTCATTATAATGTTCAGGGAAACAAAGTGTAATAAAAAGGCACATATGTATTTAATGACATTTGTAACTCCTTCTAGCATAAGCATTATTCCGTTCTATTAAGTTAGTGATCCTTTAGTAAAAAACAATTTTTGTTTAAATACTATTCACCACTTGTTCAAAAAAAGAATAGTACACTATAACGTTATTATCTGGGATCACCCATTCACATATTCACATTCCTACTTAATGTTCTTAAATCTGGGTCAAAACCAGTATTAATAATAATAGCCACAGTAGGTTCAAAATAGATGTTAACAGATTAACACTTGTAATGCCCTTAAAACACAATATTGTGATGTCCTGGTGTGCCCTACTGCTAGTATTAAATTATTAGATCAACACCTGTTAATAATCCCGGATTAAGGTACATTATTAGTTGAAAAAAATGCATATTCAGGTCTGAATTAGAAATAGTACTCCCAAAGTAAAAACAACCTCCTTGTCATTCCCAATATTTGGTAAAAAATGGCAAAAACAGCAATCCTCATATAATATCTATGCAAGGTAACATTCATAGACAATATGCCTGAAAAAACATGACTCAACGGGTTCAACAACTTGTAAATGTCCATGAGTTATTTTAAAGCCCAAGCTTCAAAATAAAGGTAGACCAAATATTGTTCTTCATAGGGATAAGTGGCGTGTATTCAGATAAAACATAGGCCCTCCACAGTGTAGTTCCAATGCGTGCACGTTGAAATCCACGAAACCAATTGTTAATATGTAGTAATAATTCGTTATTCACCTTAGACAACCCCAATTGTCCAAACAGAATCCGTTTAGTATAAATTCTTCAGTACCTGAGTTCCTGCATAAACACAAGCTACAAGTCACACAAAGCGATGTTCGCACATGTAAGCTGATTCGCCCATAAGCCCAAAAAGTCAATTCAGATAAACCATAGGCCCTCCTTATATAGTTCCAATGCGTACACGTTGTAATCCACAAAACCAGTTGTTAATGTATAGAAATAATTTGTTACTTAGCCTTGGACAACCCCAAATGTCAAAAAAGAAGCAGTTTAGTGTAAATTGTTTAGTACCCGAGTTCCTACACTCTCCCAGTCACGCAGAGCGATGTTCGCACATATACGTTGATTCGCCCATAAGCCCAAATAGTCAACAAACGAATAGATAATACCAAAAATAAAATAAAATTCCAAATTCGCTGGTCTAATCCTGGTATCACGCTGGTGAGGTGAAAAAAAAGCAGTATTTCAGGGAAGGAGTCCTCTCCTACCGAAAAGTGGAGCTAAACGCCAACAGTGAGAGTCAACAAACCAATTCCAAACAGCAAACCTCGCACGTACAGCATGCTCGGCCAAACCAATCAGAAAAAAACACTAGAGGCCAGCATAGATAGTTCCACGTCATTTATTGGAAATACTGAAAAAGGACATAATAATGTCCAAAAATTATCACTCAGTCTAGTTTCGGCTACTGCCTTCTTCAGTGAGAGAAATAAGCAAATAGTAAATGCAACCAGCAAACCAGTGATCATTTTATATACTTCACCCAGCCAATGAGGATGAAAGGTATGCTCCATACCTTTTGAATAATTCATGAGTTGACTAACAGGCTGTAATTAAAATAATGCTTGAAAAATATAATTTAAGACATATGCAGGGATGCCCTAGATAATCATTTATAATATAGTTTGTAGACATAAGTACAGCAAAAACCATAGGCAAATAATCCATGTAGACTTCCATATGTAATCCAAAAAATGATAATAAGCATAAGAAAGAAAATAAAAATAAGAATGAAACCAAGTAACAATGCAATGTATGGCATTATAATATATACAGCATATACTAGATTTGTGCTCCTGGCACATGTAAGAGCAAGAATACAGGATACAACAGAATTTTTGAAAATCATTGAAGACACACAACTTGAGCCAGAATGGGTGATGTGCACACTTGATAAGTCCTTGTATACAAGTATACCACACTGGGCAGGGTTGCAGGCTTTACAACACTGGTTAAATAAGGTTGAACTGTACCCACCGGGATTTAACACATTGCTCATCTGTATGTTAGAGCATGTGCTCAACAAAAATGTATTTTATTTTCCAGGGGAGTGCTACTGGCAACTGCAAGGAACGGCCATGGGGGCCTCTCTTGCCCCCATTTATGCAGATCTTTTCATGGCCTATCTGGAGGAATGCCTCGTATATAATCCCCTGCATAACATCTATTTGGTGGAAATTGATATATGGTGGAGATACCTTGATGATTGTTGGATAGTGTGGCATGCAGATTCTACCTATCTTAATGAATTTGTGGAATATCTTAACAGCAATATATGGGGTATTGAGTTCTCTATTATGTCTCACACGGATCAAATTGATTTCCTGGACGTTGCAGTATATCGGAATGAAGACCATACACTCAACACTAAGATTCATCGGAAATATCCACAATTCAATTCATTACTTCATGCATCTAGTATGCACCCACGCCACACCATCCGCAATATCCCAAAATCTCAATATTTGAGAATCAAATGAATCATTTCCTCAAATATTGATTATGAGAATGCCAAAGTGGATCTGAAAAACAGATTTTTGGATAGGGGATATTGCAACTTCGATATCACATCCGCCAGTGTATGGACAGACAAACAAGACAGGAAAACCCTGCTACAATACAAGGACCGTACAAATAACCCAAAGGATGATACTATCAGGTTCATTACCACCTTTGGTAGGAATCATCAGGTAGTTAGGAATGTTCTAAATAACAATTGGAACATTTTGTTAGCTAATGACTACCTTCGGAGTATCCTGGGTAACCAATGTCCATTATCATACAGGAGAGGAAAAACTTTGGGATCATTATTTTCACATTACAAACAGAGAGAGTGGAGGGGCAAAGTATAAACAACTAACTGTAATAGGGGATGAACTCTTGGGAACTTTCCCTTGTGGCCACTGCACCTCATGTAGTCAAGTGAATAAGCTCAAACAATTTTCGAGTTCCAATACAAGCAAGGTTTATGATGTCAGGATATTTGGCAATTGCTCCAGTAGCTGGGTTATATACCTGGCAACATGCCAGTGTTCTGCTTTCTATGTGGGCAAAACCTCACGATCACTAAGAATAAGAATGGGGGAACATCGGAGTGACATTCGCAACAAGAAAGTGACGAATGCTTTATATCAACACACCTTTAAACACCCCACGGCTAAATTCATGTTCACAGTTATTGATAAAATTACAGGTAACAGGCATAATCAACAAGGATGGCGAAGTATACTCAGTCATAAAGAAAAATATTGGATAATTCATCTTGGAGCCTTATTCCCACCAGGTCTTAATGACCATGTATGATGAGTATATTAATTTATTCCATTATTAGAATATTTCAACATAGCACGAATCTAGTATATGCTGTATATATTATAATGCCATACATGGCATTGTTACTTGGTTTCATTCTTATTTTCTTTCTTATGCTTATTATAATTTTTTGGATTACATATGGAAGTCTACATGGATTATTTGCCTATGGTTTTTGCTGTACTTATGTCTACAAACTATATTATAAATTATTATCTAGGGCATCCCTGTATATGTCTTAAATTATATTTTTTAACTATTAATGTTAAGTTGTCTATCTCGCCTTCATTCTTGCTGGATGGGTTCGGAGCCGACCTCGGCTCTGACTCGGCCACTCTAAAAGCTCGAGAGTTGGTTCCACCGGCTCGAGGCTCCCCTTATATCCCACAATGCTAGGCGTGAGTTACCTCAGATCTCGTTTGCCGCTACAGCGATCGAGGTGTTGGTTTTCTACCGGCTTCTTGGTGAGTAACTTTGGATTAAAGTTAGTATACTTAAACCCCTTTAATTTTAATTTTAACACTTGTTTCCCTTAGTTTAGTGGAATCTTCCCCACTTTCTCTCTAAAATCCCATTTTTTCTCCACAAGAACTTATAAGTTCTTCCCTCGGGCCTTCAGGCCTTCTTCCTCCATCCCCTAGTGGTGTGTGTGTGTTTTCTCATAATTTAAAACTTTGGTAGTTTTATTTTTTTTGAGTTTTAAATAGGATAGGGTGTAATCAGTGTGTTTGACTGGGTGTGTGCGATTACACTTTTCTAAAATGTCTAAAGACTCGAAGGTCTCAGGCTTCAAGAAGTGTGACTCGTGCTGTCAGAAAATGTCTCTGACAGACGGTCACATTTCTTGTGTCTACTGCCTGGGGCCTTTGCACCTGCAGGACTCCTGTGCTGTATGCCACGGCTTCAGCCCCAAGGTCCTGCAGGAAAGAAAAAACAAACTGATTCTGAGAGGTTTACTCAAGCCTGAGGGTTCCCTTACTGTCTCTTCGGGAAAGCCCTCCAAGGCTTCTAGGTCCTCGGCTCCAGCTACTGAGCCGAGACCTAAGGCTACGAAACCTCCATCTACATCGGCTCCGGCTGGAGCCGATGAGTCTCAGTCTGCAGTTTCTGTGGTTTCCTCGGCTCCGGCTGGAGCCGAGGTATTAGAAATTCCCGTGTCGGCTCCGACATCTAGGAAGAGGTCTAGGTCACCATCCCTTGGCTCCGTTCATTCGGCTCCAGCATCTCCTCTGCTGTCTGAACGGAGCCATAGATCTCACTCCTCTAGGTCATCGAGGCTGTCGGACCATGACCTTGAGAGGGTAGTGAGTCGACTTCTTAAGTCCGAGGCACTGGCCCAAATGCTTCAGAGCCCGACTCATCAGTCGATGCCTGCCCTTGTCCCTCAATATGTTCCTCCTCTGACTCCGTTGAGCTCGGAGCCGGGGCGTTTCGGAACCGAGACTGTGGTAGTGTCGGAGCCGATACAATTGTCTTCGGCTCCATCGTCTGCTCCGATTTCTTCCTTAGAAGAATCTCGGCGCCGGACTTCCATCGTCGGCTCCGAGGGGGTGAGTGGCATCGGACCATTGTCCGACCCCGCTCTCCCTCTCGGGGCTTCGGCTCTGACATCGGCCTCGGAGCCATCACTGTCGGTGCCGAGGGAGGTTTTTAGCTTTTCGGAGCGGGGACCTCTGGCTCTGCCTGACAGGGGTGCGTTCGAGGTCATGTGGAGTGTATTAGAACCTGGTTCTACCCCACAGTCGGCTCCATCCGCCCCCCCCCTCTTCGGTGCCTCAGGTCAAGTCGACTCACTCTCTCATCCCGGACCGCAGAGAGCCAGCTCCTCAGGAATCCCCTGTGGGGATCTCATCCTCTTCCGAGGCCTCTCCTGATTTGGCAGAAGAGCCCCCTCGGAAGAGAAAGTGTAAGAGGAAACACATAGACTCACCTGAGTCTGTCACCTCTGACACAGATTTAGAGGATTCCTAGGGTTCCCCCCGTTCCCCTTCTGAAGATGTCTCATTTGCAGACATTCTAGAAATCCTTAAGCAGAGGGGAAATTGGCCAGCCCTCAACCCTTCGGAGGATGAATCTGTGTACCTTGAGGCGTTTGGCTCTCGTCCTTCCACCTCCTGGGTGTCTCCCCCCTTTGACCCCCTCATGCAGGTGGTAGCAAAAAAGGCATGGATGGCTCCTGATTCAGTGGACCCCACTCCCAGGAGACCCTCAAAATTCATTACAGCACCAGCAGATAAACAGTTTCTGACAAAAGGAGTTTCTGTGGATGCTATGGTGGTTGCTGCTGCCTCTAAGAAGGAACTAGCTGATCCTTCAGTGCCTGTCCATCCACCTAACAAGGAATCTAGGTCCATGGACAGGTACGGGAAGCGGATGTTCTCGTCAGCGACATTTGCAATGCGTTCGCTGAACTACCTATGCCATTTTACTCGTCTTCAAAGGGACTTGATCAAAGAAGCGAGTGACATGTTGAAGGACCCTATGGCTGCGGGTTTTCAAGACAAGATGAACACTCAGCTGGCTACCCTGAACTCCATAGCCAACTTCTCCATGCGCCTCCTCTCTTATGCGGCTGATGGAGCGAGCAGGGCCGCAGGGACAGGTGTGGCCTTACGTAGGCATGCCTGGATGCGGCTATGCAACTTTGCGGACCCCTTTAAAACGTCATTCACTAATTCCCCATTCGATGGATCATCTCTTTTTGGTCCTCAAGTGAAAGAAACCTTGACTAGGTGCGAGACAGATGGCAAGACTCTTTCTGCCGTCGGAGTCCGTTTTTTCTACTCCTTCTAGGCCTTACCCCAAAGGTCAGAAAAGTGGGAAAATGTGGTTCCGCAAACAATCTCAAGGGTCTTCACCTGACGCACAGAGTCGGTTCCCCGCCAGAGGCAGAGGCGGGAACAACAATGGTAGACGTCGCCCTAGAGGCAGGGGGGGTCCGCAGAACCAGGGCAATCGAGAAGCCTTCTCTGATAAGCCCTTTCAGCATCCCTGAGGTGTTGCCCGACTGCCCACCTTCGGAGGCAGTCGGGGGAAGATTGTCTCTGTACCCAGAAGCCTGGCTATCCCTGACTCAAGACAAATGGGTACAGTCCATCATTTCCGGAGGCTATTCCATTCCCTTTATTCGCATTCCAAGCCAATCAAAAAAATCCCTTCCAGATGTTCCACCCGCTCAAAGGGATCTTGCAGCTTTGGAAATTTCAAAGCTACTTGCAAAAAGAGCAATTCAGCCAGTTCCAGCAGACCAGCAAGGATCCGGAATCTACTCAAGGTTCTTTTTAGTTCCAAAGAAAACAGGGGACTGGAGACCAATTTTGGATCTCAGTATCTTGAACAAGTCAGTCAAGAAATCAAGATTTCGGATGGTCACGCTGCAGTCCATCCTTCCCCTGTTGGGAAAAGGAAACTGGATGTGCTCTATAGACCTTCAGGACGCGTACTATCACATAAAAATGAACAGACGCTCCAGAAGATTCCTCCGCTTCAGGCTGGGAACCAGTCATTTTCAATTCAGGGCCCTGCCCTTTGGTCTCACCACTGCCCCCCGGGTGTTTACCAAATGCATGGCAGTGGTAGCTTCTCACCTGAGACGTCAAGGATTCCAGGTGTTTCCATATTTGGACGACTGGCTCCTTACAGCTCCCACCAAGCATCTTCTTCTATTGGCCAGGGACTACACCTTTCGCATTTGTCAAAATTTAGGCATTTCAATAAATTGCGAAAAGTCTGTTTTGTCGCCTTGTCGTGTTATTACCTTCATAGGCGCAATTCTAGACACAGTCAACATGTCTGTGAGGCTAACAGATCAGAGAATAACAGACATACAAAAACTGGTCTCGCCATCTTCAGCAGCAACAGAGTCAAAGCCAGGTTGGTTCTGAAAGTATTGGGGATTATGGCGGCTGCCATTCCTTTGCTTCCGTTAGCAAGATTCCACATGAGAATCCTTCAATGGATGCTCTTCACACAATGGTCATACCAGCAACTTCCGATGTCCCACACCATTATGATCACGCAAACATGCAGGAATCATCTTCTGTGGTGGATGTCTTCCCCTCAGCTCTTATTGGGAAGACCCTTTGTTCCTCCCCCTCCGGTTGCTACACTGACAACGGACGCCTCCTGATCGGGTGGGGGGGGCATTATCAGGGCAGAACTGTCCAGGGCATATGGCAACCAGACGAATGCCACTTGCATATAAATGTTCTAGAGATGAGAGCAGTGCTTTTAGCGTTGCAAGCCCTTCCGAGACTCTCTTCCCTTGGGAATGATAGCAATCCAGACGGACAATATGTCTGTAGTGTGGTATATCAACAAACAAGGCGGAACCAGGTCCTATCCCCTATGTCGAGAAGCACTCAGACTGTGGCAATGGGCGATTTCTTCTCAGCGGTTTCTGATAGAAACGCACATCCCCGGGAAGTCCAATCAAATCGCGGACAAGTTGAGCAGAGCTATCCTCATGCCTCACGAGTGATCTCTGAAAGATTCTGTTGTCAGAGAAATTTTTCTCAAGTGGGGTCAGCCTTGCTGCGACCTTTTTGCTACTCCCCAAAACAGCAAGTGCAGAGATTATTTCACCCTATTCCCGTTACCAGGCCAGCCCAGCAGAGACGCTCTAGTCCAAGTTTGGCCCCGGGGACTTCTGTATGCATTTCCTCCCTTCCCACTAATCTCTCAAGTGATACAGAAAGCTATCGCTCAGAAGGCTTCGTTGATCCTCATTGCTCCTTACTGGCCTCGACAGGTTTGGTTCCCCTTTCTGCATCATTTTCTGTTGGAGCAACCTTGGCATCTGGACCTAGTTCCAGATCTTTTGATCCATCAGTCGGGTCAGTTTCATCGCTCCCTTCCCTCTCTGAACCTCACGGCTTGGTTCCTCCAATTCCAACCTTAGCCAGGCTTCCTCAAATATCTCACTCTGTTCGAGATATTTTGATAGCTTCCCATAAATCTTCCACTAGAAAGATTTATTTGAGTAAGTGGAAACGTTTCCTATTGGGCTCAAGGAAGGGACATAGATCCTTTCACTGCTTCCATCCAAATGGTCCTTGATTTTCTAGCTGAACTCTTCCATGCAGGTTCATCTCCTTCTACTCTTAAAGTTCAACTGGCAGCTATTTCTAACTTTCATGTGGGTATTTCAGAGTCTGCCATAATGTCCCACAAGCTTTGCAAAGCCTTTTTGAAAGGAGTTTTTCTACACAGACCTCCTATAAGAAATCCTCCTCCTCCTTGGGACCTAAATTTAGTTCTTAGTTCTTTGATTCTCCCCCCTTTCGAACCTGCAGCCTCCTGTTCTTTAAAATTGCTATCATGGAAGACTCTCTTTCTGGTAGCTATTACTTCAGCTAGAAGAGTTTCAGAACTTCATGCACTCAGCTGTCGACCTCCTTATCTGTTGTTCCATAAGGACAGGGTATCTTTACGAACCAACCCGTCCTTTTTGCCTAAGATAGCCTCGGCGTCTAACCTAAATCAAAGCATTGACCTCCCTGTGTTTTTCCAGAATATTCCAATAGATCTGAACAAAAATTGCATTGGCTAGATGTTCATCGTCAGTTAAGGTACTATTTGGATAGAACCAAACAATTCAGAAAATCTGACCAGCTGTTTGTCTCCTATGCAGAAGGCAGAAAGGGACTTTCAGTTTCAAAGGTATCATTATCTAGATGGCTAACATCTCTGATTTCCCTTGTTTATGAAATTAGACACCAAAAGCTGCCTAACAAACCTAAAGCCCATTCCACCAGAGCTTTGGCTACTTCTATAGCCTTCCAAGACAGACTGCCTATTGACACCATTTGTGCAGCGGCTACTTGGGCTACTCCTCACACTTTCATTTCTCATAAGTTGGATTTAGCTTCTAGGCATAGAGCTAACTTTGGTTCCACTGTTCTCAAGAGTCTGTTCCGTTAGGCCACCCGGGACAAGGTGCTAGGGACGCGGTCCCATCCAGCAAGAATGAAGGCGAGATAGACAACTTAACATATAGAAGTTATGTTCTTACCATAACGCTCCATGTTAGTTGTCTTCTTCTCGCTTCTTCTTGCGCCCCACCCTCCTTCCCCCTGGCCTGGACAGACCTAGAGGAGTTTGATTGTGACCTCTCTTTCTACCACCTCTTTACTTTAGGTATATGCTCTGCTGTGCATATTTCCTAGATCAGGATGTAGGTCACCCTTCTCTTCACCCTTGTTTATAGAGGTGGACTTTGTTTCTAGTTATTCTGCTACTATTATAGGCTGGGCCTAGCTTACAAATGAGATCTGAGGTAACTCACGCCTAGCATTGTGGGATATAAGGGGAGCCTCGAGCCGGTGGAACCAACTCTCGAGCTTTTAGAGTGGCCGAGTCGGAGCCGAGGTCGGCTCTGAACCCATCCAGCAAGAAGAAGGCGAGAAGAAGACAACTAACATGGAACGTTATGGTAAGAACATAACTTCTATTTTTCATTACAGCCTGTTAATCAACTCATGAATTATTCAAAAGGTATGGAGCATACCTTTCATCCTCATTGGCTGCGTGAAGTATATAAAATGATCACTGGTTTGCTGGTTGCATTTACTATTTGCTTATTTCTCTCACTGAAGAAGGCAGTAGCCGAAGCTAGTCTGAGTGATAATTTTTGGACATTATTATGTCCTTTTTCAGTATTTCCAATAAATGACGTGGAACTATCTATGCTGGCCTCTAGTGTTTTTTTCTTGTATACCAGTTCACCTGCCTAGTAAATGAACATAAATAAGGCAACAGTGGAACACATGGCCTCAAGTCTAGTTGGGAGGAGGAACAGGGGCAAAAGGACATGCAAAATATGTCATTGCTTTGTCAAAAAGGGTTTGCATTTGTTTTTATTCCTAAATATTAAGTTCTTGCAGTCGGCATCTGCAAGCTAGCATTTGTCATACAACTGTGTTTGCATGCATTTTGAGTTTGATTTCTGTTCATTTCAAAATGAAAAAAGTACAAGCTTTTTTATACTGTGGTGGGAACAGACTTCCTAGCATATTTAAAATTCATGAAATCCAAGTCTCTACTTTATTGATATAATGTGCTTTAGCTGTTACTCTTATATGAATATGCTGATGGGGTCTACATGTAGCTTCCCCGGATTCACATTCTTTTACATCTATCTTGAGAATGTACTGCGCAGTTAAATTTGCAATATTCTTCCCATCTGTAATAATCATGTCAAGGTACTTTAAGCCCCTTCAGTGAGCTGTGTGTGTGTAATATATATATATATATATATATATATATATATATATATATATATATATACGTATAATATATTTTTTTCCCCATAAGGAACAATGACACATTAGAATATACCATTACTTCCAGGTAGCAGTACCTGTGCATTTTTGTGTACCCTTCACCAGTAATTCAGCTGCTGCTCCCTGCACTACTGTGCTGTCTATGCAGCTTTCTGTAAAAAAAATTTATCTGATTCGATTTATATTTCTGAAGCAGCTTGCTAGTGAATGACCCATTCCTACAGACTTTCACTAACAGTTTGTTACTCTGTGCAGTCAGAGAAGCTTTTCTATTTTCTTCTCAGTCGAGCAAAACAGATGGGCTAATAATTTCCCACACATTTGCTCGTATCTGACTGTGAATGGTCACTCTTTCAAACTGTCAGCACCCTGAAACAATGCACTGTTTGCCTTAACTGGCAGGCATGTAAACTCAATTTCAAGTGTAAAAAGAAAGTGAAAGTGTATGAGCAGGGCTGCCAAGAACAACTATGTGCAGCTGCCCAATTCAGACTACCAACTGTCGTGGGCCTCCAAGGCAATGAACAACTTGGAAATAAATGGATCATGTTTTATTTGTGTCTGCCATTCTGAGTACAGAGGGCCTCGAAGAGCAATAATGTAACAAATGGATATTGGAAGACAAGAATGTATTATCATAAAATTGATTTATTTTTCTTAAATGTTTTCTTTTTTTTTTCTTTTTCTCGGTATACCTAAATGTATATTTTATATATCTTTATCATATGTACATATTTATACTTACAGTGGATACTGAGAAGAGACTGAGCTGTATGTATCTGATTTTGAAGTGTAGATGTGTCTGAACCTACAAATGAAACTTTATTTTATAGCATTGCAAATTAACACAGCTACTTTTTGATAACATTACCACCAAAACACCCTGACTTTATAAATAACCAGTATTAAAAATAATCAATACAAATAACATATCTGAGCATTTATTCTTACTACAGTACTAAAACAATACTAAAACTTGCTTGCTATTATTAAATTGGACTAAAATCTAGAGTTATCATGAAATAGAATGCCTGCAAGGCAGTCCTTTTATAAAACCCTGTGTGTCCTACACATAGCCTTACTCAAAGGCAGTATATTTAGTACATCACATTTAAATGAATAGAAAAAGTAATACAGAAAGAAAAAATAATTAAATGAAATATGTAGAGATTTTTTTTGTGTGTGTGATAAATGAAATGTTTCCTACTTTAGGATTAGGAAATTCTGTTCAATACTCAACAAAAATGTGTTCCATAACACAGTTAAAGATATCACTTGCATCTTTCGCACACCAATTCCCTAGATATTCCATATATTTCATATGCATGTTTGTATGTATGAAAGGTGTGTGTGTGTTTGTACTTGCATGTACTAAATATGTATATTGCCCAGTACACAGTCAACAAACAATATTGGTCCTGCAAAGGGGGCAAGTATAGTGAAGTAGGTATTTTTATGTCATCATTTTAACGTTTCGACAGTGTACATTCATTATTATGACTTTCATTGTATTGTTTTTCAGGTAGTTGACACTGCCTATGAATGCATATAAGGCATATTTGAAAGGCAATTTGCAAAAGAACAATGGGTGGTCATTTGCACAACTCCCAAGTATGCAACAAAGTCAAAGAAGAAAAGCATATATGTAATATACAATGCATGAAAAAAAAAATGCTATTTTTTTTGTCTTAATGTATGGGTTGTTGGGCTGATGTAAAGGTTAAGGTGTTAATCTCAGACACGCAATGTAAAGGGTTTGATTCTTCCGTTTTGAAGGGAAATTGGCTAGGATTAAAATGGACCACTAGCCTAGGAGCCTATGTTTGTCTCTATCATGAGTGATAATTTAATAAGTGTTTAAAAAAAAATACAGTTGCTCTTGCAAGGGCAAAAATGCTCACTCAAAACTCTTAAGCAGGGTCATACTCCCATCAGACCCTCTGCATGTATAAAGAAAGGGCACCATGTTTACCACCAGGAAGTGTCAAAGTGAATAGGCATAAGATGGTCACGTTAATAGGAGGGTATCTACATGTTCATTAAGGTGGCTTTAACTGAGTGGATTTCATCCCGTGGAGGTTAAATTTTTTTTGTTAAATTGCATGTCCCTGTTTGCCATCGGGCGTAATGCCTGCTATAATTATTTCACTATGTACTTTTTTTTTTTTTGGGGGGGGGGGGGTGATTCTGTGTATATGCTTCTCTCGAAGAATGAGATGCAATCTTTTGGCTGTGCTCACACTACATGGGTCCTTCCCTTTACTAGAATAAGCTCACATCTGAGGCCTTTCCAGCTGGAAACCTGACCCAACCTCTCCCTCTCCCCTGGGTAAGTCAGTATAAGCCATTCATTGCCGTCTGTACCTGACAGAGTTCTGCATTGTCCAGGTCATTTACTGAAAAGAGTAAAAATGTTATCCCTGTGTCACTGTGCCTGTTTCAGGCACTGCTGTTTTAATCTGGCTATGTTTCTCGTGTATTTATTTGTTTAGAGCTCATAGTTATTTGGTAGATGGGGAGAGGGTTTCAAACAAAACGAAAAAAAAAAAAACATCCAGCTTTGTCATGATTACTTAGATTTTTGTATTTTTTTTGTGGGATTTCAGCTGTTTTATTTATTAGTTTTTGTTTGTTACATGAAGGGTTGTTTACTTTTGTTTTTATCTACTTATAGTGGACTGGACCAAAGGCCTTTTCAGTCATGACCTAGTTACGATTCAAGCAAAATGAAATGTACAGCAAATGCTAGTACCACAGTATATATGTAACAGTACTAAAGTGCAGTATACCAGCATTAAATACACTAGGGCTAGATGGTTGTAAATCAACACATTAATTTTACAGCCTTAAAGCTCTTCAAACAGTCTAGCAAGATCTGTCTCGGGGATCGAAAAAGTCTGCAAAAATAAAGGGTGATACTATTCTGATACAACAGTTAAAAGTACAATGTCCTTGCCCTTCCATTTGATGCCCATGTCTGAGTGGAAAACAATTTTTATGGCTATTGTGGATTGGATGTTCAGCTCAATATGAATGTCTTCATCTTAGCCCTTTCAAAACAAATTAGTTCCATTATACTTGGAGACTCTTTAAGATGTTAAATGCTAGGAATGCAGTCATGCCAGTAGAAAACACCCTTTCATAATTTTGTCTTTCACTTGATTCAAGTGAACAAATGTTAAATAAAATAAAATTCCTGACCAGTGTACACAGCTGAAATAATGAAGGCAGCTTGTATTGGATTGGAGGCACGTAACCTGAGAAGTAGGGGCAAAGCCACACCTAGTAGGGTGATGCTTCCTGGTCGAGGCTGTGGAGCCAGCTGGATGGGGCACCTTGCCTGCTCCTCATTTTTACAGAAAGCATGCATCACCATCCATTCATTGCAGGCCAAACCTCAGAGGATTATGTGCACACCCCAGGAGAAATGGGTATGTTAAGTAGAACTCCCCCATAACCAGCAGTAAGATGCACAGGTGGTTCTGAATTGCCTTAAGTTTCACATCAGCCCCAACTTTGTCAGAGTGGGTCACGGGGAATTTAGGGAGGGGCAGGCAGTGAAACACCAGGATGCACTGATAGCCAATTGTATGGGGAGAAGAAAAGGAACAAAAAAAATGTTCATATTGTACATGCATGTTAAAATATGATTTAATATTTAGCAGACTCTTATCTGAAGGCTGAAAATGTTTAGCAGCAAACGGATAGTGTGAGTTTTATTAAGTCAAGAACATAAATGTATATAACAAATGAGAGGATTAGGATACTTTGTTAAATACAAGGAAGTGCTTTTGTCTGTACTTATTAAAATATATTTCAAACTGAATGAAAACAAACCTCGGTGTTCTTTAAATACCCATCAAATTGTCATTTGATTCTTGAACTACTCCCATTCAGTAAACATTTTACATTCGACTCAAACTCCCCTCGCCTGTCATCCATATCTATAATGTCTAGAATAGGAAATATAAAATTTGAACTTTCTTGCACGTCTTTGTGTCTATATAGTGTATTACCCATTTTTTTTTGTTTTTGCAGCATACATCACTTTACTATCAGTTTTTTTCCTATGTAAAAAGCTACACGTGCTACTTCAGTGAGATAAGTCTTTCTGTGTTACAGTTGCAATGTCCATCAGTACCATATGCTTTATTCAGTCTATCTGGGAATAAATATAAGAATAATGTTTAATTATTTACATTCTTCACCTACATTTTTAAATAAGTAGAAAAATACATTTTGTGCAACTTTTGGACCTTGAGTTATGCAAGAAGTTTGAAAAGCAGATGATTTAGGATTTTCAGAAAAGATTTACCTGGTAATTGTAGTACACACTCAACATGGCTCAAAAGGAATGCATCATAATCAAAATACAGGACCACTAAGCCATGAGAGCTTTTGCTGTTCATGCACTGTCAACATGCATATACATATTAATGAAAGTTTACTCAGTGCTAAGCAGGTTTGCACTCTGCTGAGAATTTTCAAAACCGGCCAGTCACAAATAAGTGCAGGAAATGAGCCATATTTAAGCCCCATAGGTGGGAATAATCGCCATAACTGGTTGTAGCTCCCATCTGCAGACAGAATGGCTGGTGCTGGAGAGGGCTCTCGTTTTCGAGTGCAACGGTGGGGCATTGAGGAGTCAAAACTGATGGTTTGGCTCCTTGTCTAGCATCGTGATGCAAGACTCCTGCAGGGCCAGTTCCAAGGCACAGAGTACAAAGCGGAGGCATGGAACCGTCTAGCACATGATCTCACCAGTGCCACAGGCGTCCCTCGGACTGGTGAGCAAGTCAGACACCGCCATGCAGACCTGAAGAGACTGAAGCAGGACCAACTGAACCAGTGGATACAGGAGGCCCGTGGAAATGACAATGCCCCACTACTGAGTAGGTATCCATGAAATGGAGTATGTAAGAATAGCTATTATAGTCTATATAATGGACAGGTATGTCTCAATATCCCTTCATTTACTTCACAGCTGCAGGTGTCCGTGCTGTGAATCAGCAAGCCTATGCAGATAGGCTGTGCCACTAGGCAGGTTAATAATTGTTCTGCATGTATTGTTATATAAAATAAGTGAGAGAGCCTGAAAAAAAGTGTTGTAGCCCAATAATAAAGGCATAAAATGCTCTGAATAATTTCTCTGCATGTACTGTTATATAAAGTAAGTGAGAGAGCCTGAACAAGAGTGTTGTAACCCATTAATAAAGGTATAATACACTTGAATAAAGTCTTTTGCATGCACTCTAATATCAAATAAATGAGAGAGCCTCTAGAAAAGTGTGTAATGTAATTAATAAAGGTATAATACCTGGAGTGTGTCCGTGTCACTTACTTTGAAATGTTGTACTCTTGCATTATATAAATAGTACTGTTGTATTAAGCGCTGTCCACCCACAGTTAGGAAGTCCCGTATAAAGTGGAAGAAGGGAGTGCCAGTAGCTGTGAAGCATATATACAGTCCTCAACAGTTGGTTAATGGCTGGCATGCATAGGTAAATCTGGCACACGAGTAGCTTGTTAATGTGTTCCCCAGAAATGTGAGTGTGCTGCTAGAAATGTAGGGGGCTGTAGAAATATAACTGAAAATGTCACGTGAACACATCCAGATATGTAGGTATATAAATATAAATAAAATATATAAATACATAGCAGTAACATCTGCATCCTGGACAGTTAGTATGTCAGATATAGGTCAGGTATATAATGAACTAGCCAAACCCATTACACGACTTAATGCACATTGCCTAGTGTAATAATACATGTAGAGGATATACACCTGCAGTCAATAGGAATGTAGTGTAAACTATAAGTACATATAAGATATTAATGGAGGTATTTTTTTTTTTTTTTTACACCCTACTGTATGTGCATAAACAATGCAGTTCCACACCTCAATGGGTATGTCTAATCTCAAAACATTTGTTGGGACATACGTCCTATAAATATCTGCATTTACTTTGATGCATGTGCCCTGTTCAAACACCACAATCTTGGTGGCCTGTTGCCACCAATCATTCCTGCATGCTGTTGGAATGTCCACTGTCGTTCAATATATGCATGGGTTATGCTTGCTGTTCAACTGTTGGAACCCTGGTGTGTTGGGTTAATGGGAATATTACTGCATGCTGTTACAACTAATTTGGACTGCTGTTGGCTATGTTGTCATTAAATACACCTAAACACAGAACGTATGGGAAGGCCGGTCCCAGCGGACCTACCTGTCCCTCCTCAGCTGGCGATTGCACCTGGCACCAGCAGGTCCGGTGCCCAGCCCGGGCCCCCCTCCTCCATTGGCCCTGTGCCACCTTCGGGTGGAAGCACTGCAGGGGATGGGGCTCATCTCCCCCTTGCAAGCGTGGGCAGAGCAGGGCCACCTGTCACCCCCCGAAGGGTCCGGGCTGTGGTGCGTAGGGAGATCCAGTGTTCAGTCGCTGATCCCCTATGCCAGCTCGAGGCAAGAGTGGTGCCACTCACAGTGAGCCTGCTCCTCCTACGCAGCCCCCCTCTGGGCTCTGAAGGTGCAGTGGTGACTGCCCATGGGTGGGGATCTCAGTTCCACTGTTACCATCTGTGGGCTCATGGGCTTGCGATTTCCAAACATCCTTCCCCCATCAATTGTGTTCACCCACCCCATGTATCATATTCTGCCCCTGTATGCGTCTTTTGTCATGTCTGTTTACCTCCCCAGCCTACCTCCCACAACATACCTACTTCCCCTACCTCACATTCCACTCTCACCTGAAAAAAAAAAAGGGCAATCTGCTCCCGCAAAAAAAGTGTGCCTCATCCATAGCTGCCCATTTTATACAAATGTCCGCTGGACATAGACACTGAAATTCAATTGGCAGAACAACATACTTCGTTGTCCTGACCCCTGTCAGGGGTTTAAGGTTTCAAAATTCCCTCCAAATTACAAGTATATGCAAAGCTGTTGCTGTTAAAGAAATGGGCAGCTATGGACCTTCCCTACACCCGTCCTGCACATCCTGAGCTGTTTTCCCTACTGTCTTTTCCTCTTTGTGCCCCTTTTTTGCCACTTTCCTATCTCCCCATTTTCTCTTCTTTCAAAGAAATGAGCACGGGGGGTTAGCGGGAGTAAGCACTTTTAAGCAGTAGTAAGTGGGTTTGAGCGAGTGTGCCCATGTGTGCACTTAGCTAAGTATTGCTAAGCATCGAGCAAACCCATTTACAACTGCTTAAAAGTGCCTTAGTCACCCTGCATATGAGGGGCCTTGTTTTGCTCAGCAGCAAAATAAAACACCACTGCCAGTCTCGAACTCTGGACCCTGGACACACTAAACTGCATGAAGTACCACTAGGCCACAGTAGATATACAGAAAGATGTTGCTGAAATATATATATCATGCATCAAAATGTGTGAATATAAAGGAAAGGTAGGAATGCCATAACACAAAACCTGTTCTATGGAACTATACCAGCAGTTGTGGAATTGCATTACATGACTGTGATAACAGAACCAGACATTCTAGCAGTAAACCATTACAACAGCACTTCACAACCCCCACACAGTATCATAGCAGGACAATCCCCACACAAGTGTACAAAATACCAGTGTGTTCAAGGTACAGCAAGGATGTAGGTAGGCATACTCAGTACTGGAATTGTCCAGTTTCATGAGCATCCTGTGATAATGTCAACAAAATAAAAACACAAACACTGCAGAATTGAGTACATTAATATCCACAGTATAGATGTTCCCAAACAGTTCATATGCCAAATGGAAACCTCTAAATAACTTCATATGTATGGCAGCTAATTGTAGATGTTGTAAAGAAACTCCATACTCCCATGTATCTTGTATTTGCATTTCTAGGGGTGAGTACAATTTTACACTGTCAACTGTATACTGGAAGAGGCAACGTTCAGGTCTGAGTACAACATACAAATAACTGGCTACACCCTTAGCAACATTTAGACGAAGTATACCAACCTTCTGACTTACACTACGGTGTCCACAGCAAACAAACATGGCCCCCACTTTGGAAAGCTGAAAGGCCTACGCCTACCTGACCTAGCAATTTATAGCATTTGGTTGCTATGACCGTGAGTACTGCAATTACCACACAGCAGGCTGCATGCAATTACCAAATGGTGGCCTCCAGTTGGTGCAGAGGCCATCACATGCACATGTGCAGATAACTCTAAAAGCAGGCTGTACTTGCTGTCCACACATGCAATCATTTCATTGCAGCCACGGAGAGAGAGAGAGCGCGAGCAAGAAAGAGAGATGCACACAGACAGACACCGGCAACAGCAACAATAAAATCAACATAAAAAAAACATATAAATATAAAAAAAATTATTACTACTAATTATTATTACATAAAGATAGAATTCTAGAGTACATTAGAGATATTAATAACAGGAAGCAGTCTAATGCTCTAGCCAACCATGTTTTGTGCACTGATCACACTCATTCCTTTAAATTTTTTGTCTTACAACATATTTCTAGAAATTCTAGAGGAGGGGATATAGAAAATATTACAGAAGGCCATGATATTGAAATTAAATGCTGAGCAATATCCTGGCCTTAATGGTACCACATCCTTAATTCCTTTTTTAAAAGCCAGACGCCTTAAACACTAGTTTGTGAGGTTGCCCCTATGAAGGGCTTGTGAATTTTATATTATATCCTTTTTTCAGTTTATGGTTTTTTATAAAAATTTGTATGTGTTTTTACATTTATATGTGGTTTTAGTTTCTTTACAGGATTATACTAATTGGAGTTTAATGTTCTATGGTTGCTAATTGTAAGAATTACATCATTGGTTAACCACAATTGACATGTTAATTGATTTTCTTGTATCTGTTTAAGTATTGAGTTGCGTTTGAGTTATGTCTGATGAAGCAACAATAGTTGTGAAAGCGCTTACCATTTTGTTCCTGTTTTTATTTTATTAAAATGTTTATTGTGTTACCTTGGTGCACTGTATTCTTTCATACATTTGGACACTTTCTTGCACCCTGGTTTTACCCACAGCCATTTTCTTTTGGACTGTAGTCTCCCCTTTGATGATCACAGTGACACACTAGTCATGTAATCTGTCTACATGCCACACCTCATCACAAAAGGTGTGTCATCCAGGGAAATATAGGTCAGTGTTCCCCTCTACTCATCACACATAAAGCCCATTATAGAGTATAATGCCCCATGTGGTATGTACCTCACAAGACATCCACAGCAACTGGAAACAAAGACATACCTCACAAAGAGTAATACCAGCCTCAAACAGATGCCCTATGCAGACCATTTCACAAACCCACAACTACACTGTGTCGCATACCGCCTACCCAGAGGTGACCTCTGCCTAACATATACTAAGCTATGTAAAAACCAGAGCTGTTGGACATGCTGCATGTAAACAGATCACAATCTCTACATGCTACACGCTCTAGGGACCCAAACCTTTTGAACACAAACAGCACATGCTGGAGGGATAGATTCCCATCTCAGAGACATCCCATACTCTGGAACAAACCAACTATCCATAGCAAACAAAGCTCCTAATTAGCAGTCGTTGTAAATAATCATAAAGTTTGTATGGGAGATGGTGAATGCACTCAGGCAATCACCTCTGTGTCTCTGCTTGACAGGGTCACGTGAAATGCAATGACCCATATGTCAAAGGCCAGGGTAGCTTATGGCTAGGCTTCTATAGGCCCTAGGGCCAATAGCCTCTTACCTACGTATGAAGTGATACACACCCACAAGTACTTGTTGCAATAATTGCTATGTGAGTTTGACTGAGTGTGATGGTGAATGTGTCAGAGTTTGGTTTATGTGTGATAGCGTAGTGGGAAACTGTTTCTATCATGGTATTATGTGTCCTTGTTGTGATCCCAGCAAAAGATGTGTATACAATTGCTAGGCTGAAAAAGCAGTATGCCATATGTTCTGACATAGTCCTTTGTTGTCGACTGGGGTGCCCATTTTAGGCTAAAGCAGCACGTGCATGCTTATTGAGTGTTACTGCTGGTGATTCCAACCCCTGTATGAACTGTAGTACTACCTGAGGCTGTATGCCTAAACAGCACAGTATGGTGTATGTCCACATTGATTGGAACCACTGTTCCATGTGTTCCCTGTAGCCCTCACAGATTACATACCTCAGGCTTATGGTCTCGTAACTGCTGACATACAGTACTGTAAGGTACACAGGTAAAGGTCACCTGTGTTTCCATACCTATGTGTCTGGTATGTATGTGTGTGTGTGTATGCCTATGCCTGTACCATGGCCTCGGTCATATGTGTGTTACAGGATATAACTGCGTATCTAGCAACATGTATAGTGTAGTACAGCAGTATGCCACCTATATTCATGAATGTGCACATATGTTAGGCAGGGGTCTGCCATCAAAGACTAGTGTGGTATATCAGTGATACTGTCACTGGAATTTACAATCATTGCAATGGATTACACTTTTCATGATGCATTAGCATGATATATACTTCCTGTGTCTAGGTTGTGCATTGTGTCGCATACAGTGTGCCATGTACTGTTGTATAGTATTACATAGTGTTGTAAGTTTGTTGCTGTGCAAAACATGGTTTGATATATAGTGTGTGCCAGGCACTGTCAGGCAGTTGTGTGTTGAGTACTGACATGTGGTATTGAAAGTGTGTATCTTCTGACAGCCAACAGGTTGCTATATATGGCAGTTAATTGATATCTGTATATTAAAAATATACGTGTGCCTCATGACTTGCTCACACATATTGTTTCATTGTCTTCCAGGGCTATGTCCCACCATCGTAATCCCGCCTACAGCACGGCGGAGGAAGAGGTTATAACATCCAGCCTGGTGCAGCAGTATGCCCTGCTGTTCTCTAGAACCAACCAGGACCAGCATGAGCGGACTGCGCTGTGGCAAGAGCTTGTCCGTTGGGTAAATGACATAGGCATGTATAACCGGACATAGGAGCAGGTTCGCCATCACTGCAGTGAATTAGACATGTCCGGCAGCGTGCGTCTGATATCCGCAGACAGCAGCTTGCCACAGGTGGGGGGGTAGCCATCCATCCCCCCCCCAACCAGAGTGAAGGAGCTACACCTGAGCCAGGTGGCTCTTGGCCAACAACAACCCCAACAACTAACGCATGTCATCATGGAGGCCGGAGTCACCCAGCAAGCTGACATGGAGCGTGCAGGTAACATGGCATAGCTGTAGACTACTGTTGCCTCAATTGTTAGAGCATGCTTATGTGAGATGTGTACTGTGTAGTTAGACGATGTGGTGCCTACTGTTGTGCAATGGTAATAATTAGGAATACAATCTGTAGGCCTGTGACTGTCAACCGTTGTACTACTGTACGATTGCAAATACACAGTAGCAATGCCACAGTTGTTGTCACTGACAAAGTGTCTCATATCCTTGTAGGTCCCTCTGGTGTGACAGCAAGGCAGCCGACCCATGCTGGAGAGTGTGTTCTACCTTTAATACTGCTAATTAAATGTGCATGTCATAGGTTAATTGTAGGCCATGTACACGTAACACACATACGCATAATGCATGATGTGCATGTTTGTTGTGAGACTATGCACATCCCAGTAACGTGGGTTGCTGCCTAAAATACATACAATACACAGAGCATTCCACACAATTGTGGCAACACTGATGTGGACATTGGATAGGCAGAGTCGATACACATGTACACAACATACACAACACTGTCATACGCAGTACACGTTAACATGCTACACATGGCGTATTCAGACGCCCACTGTAAGGTCACACTACAGTATCCCACACTTCATCCACACAGCACACATAATATACCTGAGGGGTAGATGCCTCACATGTGGCTGTGCGACTCTCTTCGACACATTACACATTCATGGTAGGCGATGCCCCCTATTGTGCACCTTACAAACCCATGAAACAACCAGCTGTGAAATGGTGAATGTAGCCATGGTACTGCAGTTCCAGTAGAGCATGGTATGTGCCGGTCTGGCACATATTAGTAGCCTTGAGTGACCACATGATACTGCATGATGATGGTTCATGGTAGTACACCCCATCCAGTTACAGTGACCACAGTACTACACATAGCATTACCTGCTATGCACCTCCGTGTTGTGTGTGTGCAAACATAGCCACCTATACACAATATGCATAGCAATCACCATTTGTACAAAGTGACACATATATGTCTTGTAATGCTATTGAGTGTATAGGTCACATGACACACTGTGTCTGTGTGATGTTTAATGTTGCAGTTGTGTTGTAGCATGCCATATCATGTCTGGCACTGGCATGTCCACAATATGTCCTACACTCACCATAACCACTGTACAATGGCCATGTTGAGCAGTGGTATTCCATCAGGTAAACATGCACCACTCATCCTGTGTGTATACATAGCATGCATGTGCTAATCCTGTGTCCACAATTATCTGCTGAAGACACAGACGCTCTAATCAGAAATGGATATTTATGCGACACACAGATACACATCCAGCCATGGTATGTATACCTGTGAGAGATGGTGCACAGAACATTGCAGAGCTTATAATACTTGCACAGCACTGTCGTGTCCATGTACACAGTGCATTCCAGGGTGAGGCCAATCACTGAACAACAACACACATGCATCAAAGACATGTATAGTGTTGTTGGCAAGGGCTGTCAACACCCGCACTGCATGCTGACACGTGTGATATAACTGTTTGCCTTGTGATACTGTACCCCACCATCACCCGCTATTGAGTATGCTCTGGATTGCTGGTGGTGTGTGTGTGTGTTTTAGTGATGAGTGCATATGTGTGCATGTGTTCACGTGTGCATATGTGCCGACATCATGTACAGGTCGTAAAGTGTGTTTCCTGTCTTCCTTTCACAGGTGCTGACCTTGGGCTGGTTCACTGCAGCAGGGAAACTGATGTCACCAAGCAAAACAGTGATACTGATGATAGGTGTGTTGAGGCACAGGCATGTTTGCCAGGGTCTGTCGTTGGGCCACCAATCAACAGTACACATCTGTCCACCCCATCCATGCATACAGTCATACTGCCAATACATCCATCACCAATGCCCATAGCTGAGGGACAGCATACAGTTGGCATTGGCCAGGACAGTGTGGTATGCATGGCACATGCATCCCAACACAGCAGCCAAACCCAGATGTCTGGAAGGGTACCACATAGGCAGATGTCCAGGGGTTCTCGTAGGAGCACTGCTGCTCATCATGCCACTGGCAGATGTGCCACAGGTCTGACAACGTCACGCATGTTCCAGGCTGTCATGGAGGCACAGGCACATATGGAGCGGTACACCAGACAGGGGATAAGGGCACAGAGGGCACATAACACCGCCATCATTGACAGTATCCGTGACCTAGCAGGTGCCATCCATCATTACACTGAGGTCACTGATAGACGTTGGGGAGAGACATTAGATATCCTCCGCAATGTCATGTCCATGTGTCAGGACAGTGCGGGACGGTTGAGTTGTCGATGTGGACGTATGCCAGCAACATCAGCAGCTGGCAGTCACTGAAGATGTCACTCAAGCCATAGCCGCTCCTGAAGTGCCAATACCAGCCCCAGCAATGTTGGGGGTGGGCTGTCCATAGAACGTCCTAGAAGACCATGTGCATGTGGCTCTGGACAGTCCCAGCAGGGACCAGTGTCCAGTGTGCATCCATCCACCTCTGGGGATAGTACCCAGTCTGGGTTAGTACCTGAGAGTGTCAGTAGCACCCCTGCCAGGCACAGGTACCATATCTGTGGCCAGAGACGGTGGTCTGTGAAGCCTCGCAGGTGTACAGTCTGTGGCTGTCCCACAAATACCCGTATATGGCAGCCACATGGTGGAACTGTGTGCAAGCAGACACACACACATACTCCAGGCACCTAGGGCTAACACATACCCACACGCATTACATCAACATTGGCCTATTCCAGTATTCTTGCCCCTCACACACACACATACATGTCGATTGAATGGCTCTCTGTAGGCCTCTGGCAAACCAACAACACACCCTGTGCATATGATGAAACCTGTGCCGCCTCCTGCCATCTGTAACATCGATGCAGGAACAGGCTACCATGGTGTTGATGCACTGGGTGTCTTTATAGCAGTATAGCAATGTTAGCATGTTGTCAGCAGTACAGTGTAGTGATATGCTTGAAGGTGTAGCTGAGCAGGCATGATGCATTAATGCTATGATTGTCATTGAAGTGTTGTTTACACCAGTGTTGGTTCCAGTTGTATATTGTCCGGCCACGTGCCACTTGGCTGATGTGTGCAGTATTGGCAGCATGTGTTAGAGAGTGGACAGTATGTGTGGGATGTGTGTAGCACAGATTTGCAGGTGTACAGTTGTGAACATGGTGGAGGTGCACTGTCTGCATGTACATGCATAATGGACACATGGCCAGGGTGACATGCTCTGTATTACACAGTAACACTCCATAGTTTCTGTTGGTGGCCAGTATGCATTGTACTACACACATTTCGGAACCTGACTACACATGTGTGTATGACATGGTTTGACACTGTGCTGTGGATGATACTGTTACTATCTGTCATTGTTTTGCATTCTGGTAGTATACATCACTTCCACAGCCTGACCATAACCAATCGTTAGATGATGTCTTGACAACCGACACACAGCAACATTTGGATCCTTCAGGTACTATACTATGCCAGTAACCACTGGTATTCACCTGCACCCATTACTGATACCACTCCTGTTTGGCATATAGCTCTCTTAGGTACAAGCAATCACAGTAGGGATATGTCCGTCCACGTCTGGTAATGCATACTGTGGCCTATAATGCATTCTCCAGATGACACACACATCCTGCACAAATGTATCATACAGACAGATGCCTGTTGTCAAACACATGCTGGAAAGCTATAAGCCAAACTAGGCATAGTCATCCACCTTTACGGAACATATTATCCCACAGTACCACATAGGTAGTAGCCACCAACATGATGAACAGGTACTGATGTGTACATGCAACCAAGTGTTATGTCATCTGTCCTTTGTTAATCAAATTTCCAAAGGTATTTTGAGATCCCTCGGTGGATTATATAAGCAATAAGGGGTCTGCATGCATATCCACAAAGGTTGTTCAACACCTGTTATGAATAGTCATCATTGACAGACTTTGCTGCGTTTGAACAGGTGTGACATATACCTCGGCCATAGACCCTCACACACACATTCCAATAGGAACCGTAATGACTTTGTGTGACACAGATGACCTAGGCCAGGGATCACTGCAGTGGCTGAGCTTGTCACAAGCATACAGATGTGACCTAAGGTCTGGGAAGCAGCAGCACAGTCTGGCAAGGATGACAGCGGTGTTCTTGGAGAAAGCAGGGTTCCCACACGTGCAATCATTGTGGTAACATGTACGTATATGTATTTGCCACACAGCTAGCTCACTTGTGCAATGCATACTGATATGTCATACAGTAGTAAAAGCAAAATCCACAGCACATTGACCAACAGTGTCACACACATATACAGCACACACACTCACCAAGTGCAGGATTCAAACCCCTACCTAACCACTTCATGATACTAGAGGAGTATGCATTAACACGATGCGCTATACATATTACTGCTAGCTCTTTTTTCCACAGGTATATTTGTAGGATGGTGACATCATCAGACTTGACAAAGGTTAGTTTACCACTTTTGAGGTGTTTTACTACTCTCCTAAAAGGTTGCTCCTTCCCAAGGAGACCACACACAAACACACACACACACAGTTGTCCAGTGCAGGATTCAAACCTCTACCTAACTATTTCATGATACTAGAGGAGTACGCATTAACACGACGCGCTATACATATTACTGGGAGTTCTCTTTTCCACAGGTATATTTGTAGGATAGTGACATCATCAGACTTGACAAAGGTTAGTTTACCGCTTTTGAGGTGTTTTACTACTCTCCTAAAAGGTTGCTCCTTCCCAAGGAGACCACACACACACACACACACACACACACACACACACACACACACACACACACAGAGTTGTCCAGTACAGGATTCAAACCCCTACCTAACTACTTCATGATACTACAGGAGTATGCATTAACACGAAGCGCTATACACATTACTGGGAGTTATCCTTTCCACAGGTATATTTGTAGGATGGTGACATAATCAGACTATACAAAGTGGGTTACATTAGGTGACATTAGATGGCCTACATTGAAGGAATGTCTAAACACTTTGGCCATGTGATCATCAAAGGTGAGTTTACTATCTACTTGTGTCCCCAGGGCCATAATGACTTTCTCCGTACATGCTGGATTACCACCTATGTGGTAATTTGTGTGCACTTTGTATTACCCAAAGAGGATGACTATGCATTCTTTGTCATTCAGCTTGAGGGCATTGTTTTGACACCAGGTATCTGTCTCTGTAAGACACTTCTGGAGGATGTCTGTGTCAGCTGTACAGTCAATTATGGACCACAGTTTCCATTCATCTGCAAACCTGTTCAGCCATACACCTGCCGTGCTTGCCTATACCTCTGAGCAGTATCTACTGAACAGGTAGGGTCCCAGGACCAAGACCTGTGTGATGCCATTTGTGACTGGCTTAGAGTTGGACATGGCACCTGCAACTATGAACATGTGTGTTTGATCTGTGAGCCACTTGGCCATCCATCCTGTGATATAGCTGTTAATGTTCAACCTGGTACACTTGTCCATGATGACAGAGTGGGGAATGGTGTGGTAAGCCCTTAGTGAGGTCCAGGTGGGCTGTGTGGGCTACTTTCACCTCCATCTATGTTCATGGCAACTGTTTGAAATAAGTCAGCTAGGTTTGGGAGCCAGGCTTTGCCTTTAACAAGGTGAAGTTGTGTAGAGTCCAGTGTCTGGAGATCTCCAATGTCTCAGTGTATGGGTTCCATGACAATTTGTTCAATAGCTCTGTAGACCCAGCTGAGTAGACAAATTGGGCAATGGTTTCCAGGTTCTGTTTTGGCACACCCTTTGTGGAGCTGGATGACTGTTAGTGTATGCCATTCTTTGGGTACATAGCCTGTGGTACACTTGAGTCTGGACAGTGAATGTAGGTGAGGGTGTAGTTCCTTATGGGCCTAGTGTAAGACGCAGCCTGGGACAACATACAGTCACATTGATGCTATGTTCTTAGCTTTGGTGAGGGCTGCCTTTACCTGCATGTCCATGACGTCTGGGTCTCTGCATCCTTCTGTGATGGACACAGGCCCTTTTTGGGGTGATGGGGGGGGAGTTTACACTGAACTTTTCCCGCTGGGGTGTGGGTAATGAAAGTTGGTTTGGTGTATGTCATTCCTTTTTTCACTAGCTGACAGCATATTTGAAAGGTGACACCTACATGTCTGGTATAGCTACCAAAGGCTTTGTGGTTGTTATTCTTACATTCCTTGGCTATTTGTCTTTAGAAACCATCCTTGTATTATTTTAAGAGCGATCATTGTTTCTTCCTAATAATGATCAGTGATGCCTTTCCTTTAGTGAAGTTGGATCTATCATGTGTTTGTTTCCTCCTTCTCTTGTCTAGCTTATTTATGGACAACAAACACTTGCTTGTTGTCCTATATTTGGAAGAGTGCATCTTGGTTTTATTTGTGATGTCTCATTCCATGCATCCCTGTAGATGCTCATAGGATGCACTTGTAAATGATTCTGCAGATTGCATACCATTATCCTATAGCAAGGGGTCTTCGGAACGTTCCACTTTGGTCTTGGGAAGTGTGCAGTTTGCTTTTGCAAATGTTTTCACAGTAGTTTCATTGATTGGGTGTGGGGGTGGGATGTGGATGTCCAGTGTGATTACTTAATGATCTGATATTACCAGCGAGGGGTTTATCTCTGTTGTGGAACACTGGTACCCCATGTTGGTGATGATCATGTCCAGTATGCTGTCACCTGTAGTGGGCATGCTGACCAGCTGTTCCAGGGTGTTAGAATTTCTTAACTCTAGGACACATTGGGCAAAGGACATTGTATACGAGTAATTCACCCACTCAATGTTTGGGTAGTTGTAATCTCCTCATATAATGATGTTTGATAGGACCTTTATATTTGCCATTGTTCTCCAGAATACTGAGTGAAGTTCCTGAGACAAAGTACGTCATCTGTAGCAGGCTACAATCTGATGGACAGCTTTGCCCAATGTTAGTTGCACTTGCATGGTCTCCAAGGCCTCATGCTGTGCCAGTAACCTGAAGGTGTGGATATCCATAAGGTAAATGGCTACACCCCTTCCTTTTGTATTTCACTCGTGGTCTTGGGTCCAAAGGTCAGGGTGATTGTGAGTGTTTTACGTGGATCATATCCAACAGCTCTATGTTTGACATAGCTTTGTATGTTACGCAGTGAACACCTCTGAGTAGGCGATATGCAAGGGAGTACGGATGGAGCATTTTGCGATGGTCTGTGTATAGCATGTATTTCAGGCCACTAATGCTCTTTGTGAGGTATTGCTGCTGGCTTTCCAGTTGTTGTAGTTGTCTTGTGAGGTACATAGCAACAGTGGCGTCTTTTATAGTTCTAGTGAGTGGTGAGTAGAGGGGAACAATGTCCTCTTCTATTCTGCATGAGACACATTTTGTGTTGAGGTGTGCCACATAAGAGGGTTTCCTGACTACTGTGGGAATGTGCTTATCACAGTTGTATCCACTGTCCACCTGTGACCCAGGGTCTCTTGTCACGCTTACAGTGTTAAGTATACTACCACCTATGTTGTAGTTCTTGGCTACAGTGTGTTTAACAAAGGTGATGATAATGCACCTTTTGACATTGAGCTACAGCCCATGGCTTGGACAACAGCCATCTGTCTCAGTGAGGCCCTTTTGTAGGATGTCCACATCTTTAATGTTTACAATGATGACTCCTAGTTTGCAGTCCTCTGGAAACTTCAGTAGCCACAGGCCTTCCATGTTAATGTTTACTTCAGGGATGTAGATACTACACAGCCTGGGAAGTTATCTAGTCCCATGGCTGCTGTGATACTGGCTTTGGAGAGTGTTTTTTATCTGTGCAGCTGTGATGACAGCAACTTTGCAGTCTTCCATTATAGACATGTGCTCTTTCATGGGTGAGAGGGGGGTAAAGTTAACACTGACCCTATCTGCCAGGATGTTGGCAATATCAGTTGGCTCTGTACATTTAGTGCCATTGAGCTGTAACTAAGAACAGATCTGAGTGTAACCATGACATGGACCTGTCTGTTGGGCAGAGATCTCCTGAGTAGACAGTATGCAACAGAGTACAGATTGGGTTACATTTCAGTCTTGTTGCATGAGGCAACTATTTGAGGCCAATAATCCTTTTGTTAAGGTGCTTCATTGGTGTTTCTAGCTGCCGAACATGCCTAGTCAGATTCATTGCAAGTGTGTTGTGGTACTCTCTGACAGGTCTGATCACTGCTGAGTTGTGGCAACCTCCTTTGAACTACATGCACAGACCTTGGCAGTTTGTGTGAACACATAGCAGGATTTTCAGACCACTTTGTGAATGTGTTTCTGGAAGTAGAGATGACTATACACATTTGTCCATAGATCCCTTATTATCACATCCGTATTTAGCCTGTGTGTGAGCATGCCCAGTATGACCTTTCAGTATCTTCCTGCCTGACATTTGCTTCGTTTCTTTGTGTGTGAGCATGCCCAGTATGACATTTCAGTGTGATGCTGAATGAAATCCACTACATTTATTGGAGTGTGTGAGCACGCATAGTGTACACATTTATACTATATGTGTATGGTAAATCAAGTTGTATTTTTACAGCAGGGCTCACCTTTGTGTCATAGATCAACAGGGATCATGCTGTGCCTGCAGGGCTTCCAGGAGACACTTTGCATAGACTTATCAACATTTCTACATACGGGGGGGGCAGCTATTCTTTGTACATTTCTACCCGTGGGCACACCGGATTGTTACTGTGGGTGTACATAGGATGTGGGTTTCACCTGACACTTATACACATTTGCTGTGCCTGCACTGCTATGTACAGGACACCATTACAGTCTGTACTGTTGCCTATCGTACTGGCTTGAGGCATACTACTGTACTACAGATCTTAGCGTCCAATGTCACGTATATTAGCTTGTGACTTCATAGCCTACACAACCCACATCACAACACCTGGCCTGATGTTCTCTGAATGCATAGGCGTGTGGTGAAGGTTACCCATTTGCCTCTTTAGGGGCATGATACAGCATTGCTTTGTGTTTGAATTAGTGTACAATTGTCCTGCTGTGTCTGTGCCACTGAAATGCTGTCATGGCTTAGTGGTTCAGTACTGTGACTATAGTGCACAGTATCCTGGGTTCAAGGCCTGTCACTGCTTTTTATTTTCATGCTGGCCAGACCAGACTGCTTAAGGGGCAGTAAAACAGATATGAGCATATTTAACTGACTTTGCTCAACTTGCCCTGACCTTGCCCAACATTGCACGAGCAATTTTGTTTACATATACTAGATATTGGTGAAAGCTGCTTAGCGCTGCTTTATATTGCTTAAAACATTGCAATCATGCCTCAGGTGCTGCTGCAGGGCTGCATATGTCGGATGCACATACTACACTGCCTATACATGTTTGGAAACAGGTAGTGTCAAGTTAGGCATCCCTTTTATTTTATGTGCGAGTCAGAGAGAGGTATCATTTCCATAGTTCCTACTGAGCCAATGTATGTGCTAAGCGTTGCCTCTTTGCCAAGGGCAAGGCATACTGGGCACGCCTCCTTCTGCCTACTGGGGCAGGCTCAGGTTGTTCCTCCTCTGAGTCCCGCTGTGCAGGCCTTGGCAATGGTGGGGGGCTGTTTGGCCCTGCCCCATGCTGTTCCTGCTGCAGCTGTTTTCACAGGATCATATTGCACATACCATGACAATTTGGGTACATGTAGTTGGTGAGTACTGCAAGGCTCCACCAGATGTGTCCAGGCACCGGAACTGTGACATGAGCATCCCAAACACACGCTCGATTACATTTGTGCATGTGCCTCATTATGTAGTTCTTGTTCAGGTGTGTGTGCATTTCTGATGGGTGTCATCAGCCACGGCTCCAGTGCGTATCCAGCATCCCCCACTAGGTGACCGTCAGGGATGTCCCCATTGGCAAATGTCTGGTACAGCTGCGACAGATGCCAGATATGGGAATCGTGGTAGCTTCCAGGGCAGCCAGTGCACACATTCAGTATTATGCCCTGGGCATCACACATGACCTGGCAGTTGATGGAGTGGAAGCCTTGCAGTTGATGTAGGCCCTACCCCGCTCACCAGCTGGTGCTTTGATGTGTATGTGCGTGCAGTCAATTGCACCCACTACCTCAGGGTATTCTGCTATTTGCTGGAAGAGACGCATATTGCTGGCCAATACCTCATGGGAATTGGGGAAATATACATGATCACTGACATGTGGTGACATAGCATTCAGGAACTGGTGCAGTACCCTTGATGCTGATGCCTGTGAAGTCCCCATCGTATCACCATTTGGTGTCTGGAAGGTACCTGTTGCTAGTATTCTTAGGCCAACACATACCTTGGTTTCCACTGGGATGGGTTCCCCTCTGTTGGCTCTGTGTCTGAGGTGTGGCTTGCACAGCTCAACAGTTTTCTGCAGGAGGTCTCTGTCCATTCTATAGCGCTCCACTATCTCCAGTTCATGTAGCCCCTGGTAGGTTACCCTGGGTCTGTACACTCTTCTACGTCTCCTCACTGTGGGTTGCTCAGCAGCATTCGTAATGGCACCACCCTCAGCATCTTGCACATGTTGCCCAACAGCAATGGCAGCCCCTAACATTTTTATGTCTCAGTTTAAGCTTTTTAAGTTTTCACTTCTCTTTGTAGACTGCAGTGTTGCAGTGTTTCTGAGAAAAACATGGGGGAATGTTGTTTGCAGAGTTTTAAGCGCTGGGCTGGGCTAGTATACTGCCTGTGTAATTGGCTGATTCTGATTGATTTCACCCAGCAGCTCTCCTAGTTCTCCTTGGTTAACTGCCTAGTACTTCTTTTCCTTCCTTTTCCCATTTCTGTTTCCACAGGGGGCAGCACAGTGCAAACACGCGCACACAGGCTTACACAAGCTTAGGCGGGTGCACATTAGTGTATACAAGCTTAGACGGCCTTACACAGGCACACACATGCGCACACAGGCTTAGATGGGTTTACACACGCGCACACAGTGTAAGCAGCTTTGCAAGAAACTTTAGTGATAGCCACGGCGTACACCTTCAGTTTCGGGACTTCAGTTTAGACAGCTGTAGACACACCTCTTTTAGTCCTGAGTAACTGACAGCAAACACATGCCACTCTGCTCCAAAAAGCTTACAGTCTTTTTGATACATACCCCCTCATGATGTCATCCATCTTCTACTCTGTTACTCCCCTTTTCCTACTCTTACACTCTAGGGACATGGTTCACATAGCAGGAAAAATTGGGATTCACTATCCTTATCCTCATTTGCATAGGATTGTCTACTAATGCGTGGTTACATCTCTCAGACTGTGCTTCCCCCCTTAGCAACCTCTACTCAGTAGCCATGTTGTCTTCAGCCTGCCATTCACTTGCATGACAGATGAATATTTTGAATAAAATCCTTATTTGTGGCTTTTATTTTTTGTTTTTCTGTTTTTTAGAGCACCGCATGTTTGTGCGGCGCTGCGCTATGCTTAAATATCGGAGAACGAGGAAAAAAAATAATTTTTTAATTATTTTGCAATGGATAAAAATGCCAATGGCCGTATATTTGGCCATTGGCATGCTTCCTCAACTGGATGCATCCTTTATTTGGAGCTGTCATGGCTCCGTTTTGCTATTTGCAGAATGGTACTCAGTTGCCAACCGAGTACATTTCTGCAAATAACACTACTCTTACTCAGACAGGTTAGTGTTTCCTGGATCGCAAATTTACCTCATTTGCATAGCTTTCAGCACGAAATGAGGTAATTTGCATAAACTAACATGGACTAACACTGTCCGTGCAAGAGTCGTTTTAGGAGCTCTCTTGCATGCCCCTGCCAGCTGTTCCTAGATCGCTCGGCAGACATGTTGGCTGCATGGAGTCTTACTCTACTCTTAGAGTCCGTGCAAGCCTTCGTAAATCCGGCCCAGTGACTTTAACTCTATTATTTAACCTCCTCCTACTTTCAGGTTTTGCACCAAGCAACTGGAGCACTCCTCCAGTTATTCCCCCTCATAATAGAGGACCTTCCACAGACCCAGGAAATTACAGGCCCTTAAGTCTAACCAGTCTTGTATACAAAGCCATGGAAAGACTTAGAGAACTAATTAATAATGACCTAGGGCACCTCCAAAAACTAGACCTGTCTCCGTTTGGATTTGCCAAGGGCAGGTCATGTTTACTCAATCTGATGGACTTTTTTAAAAAGATTTGCAAAGCAATGGATGAAGGTGACATGGTACACACTGCATACCATACCTGGCCAAAATTATTTGACACAGTCCCCCACTCAGGCTTAGTAGAAAGGCAAAAATGGGAGTAAACTTTTATTTCACCCATTGGCTTGCCTACTGGCTGACAGATGGGATGCAGGAAATCAAAATGGGGGGTGTTACCTCCAGAAAGAGACCAGTCACCAATGGAGTCCCCCTGGGTTCTGTGTTGTGACGTTTCCTGTTTGGCATCCACATCTATGAAGTAAAAGCCAACACAAAAGGGCTCTGGCTGACTATGTTTTGTAGATGACTGCAAGCCAGGAGCAATCATTGAATGCCCAAATTATTTAGCCACCCTGCAGGAAGGTTTGTCCTATATAATCAACTGGCACCAAAATCATGGACTGAAACTAAAATACCAAAAAAATGCATTATTGTATCCTTTGGCAAGTAATCATCCTTTGCGAACTACCACATTGACAATATACCCCTAAAAGCTGAACCTGTTTTAAGGATTTGGGATCTTATGTGAACAATAATTTAAACTTTGGCCAGGATGTGTCCATTTTTCATAAAGTGCTATATTGCGCCACTTATAAGTAAAGTGTGTGTCTAGATGTATGGACTTCCCCTTTACTCAGTGTGTCTAGATACAGGGAATTTCCATTTACTCAGCTCTCATTAGCTCAGTCATGGAGTATAATACCCCCTTTGGCATATATCTATCCAGACACATGCAACAACTGGAATGCCCACAGAGATGCTTTAGTAAAAGGATACAAGGTCTAAACTATATGTCCTACATGGACAGACTCAGTGCTGTGTCACTGTACTTGTATCTTACAGTCTAAGAAGTGACCTCTTGTCTGGCATAGAATGCATCCTCCAACCCAATACTGATGGATTTACTTCACATCAGCAAGTCAAATGGCACGAGAAATCTGTCTGTGGATCTAAACGTCTTTTTTTGCAACATCAACAAAACTGTTTTGGAGAGAGAGAGGTTTATCTCTGAGCAAAACAAAGCTTATCCCTGGCCATATGGAAGGTGGAAAATTTACCACATGACTGTCTCCTGTACTGTTAGTGGACAGAGGCAGCTCCTAAATAATTTATCCCATGCGCGAGTCCCCTTATATCATTTGTGGTATACCATTTATTCTCAATTGGAGTTGTCTCCAGTCTGACACCAAATGGGATGTTAATTCAACCACAGAAAGAGAAATTAGCTAGGCTTAAAATGGCCTACACAGGCAGCTAGCCTAGTACTTGCCTATGAAAATATGAACCTATAGTAGAGATTATTCAGAGGAGTCGGTATATGACATTGAACCAGAATGAGAGAACAAAAGTCAGTGTGCCAGTTTTATTAACCGGAGGTGGAACTGATGAAGTTTGGTATTTGTAAGTGAGAGAAAAAAGTGGAACAAAAAATGGTTCCTGAATATTTTAAGAGATAATTATATGATTTAAGTTGGCATTAGAGAATAATTACAGACTTTTAAAAGCAAATCTAATAGTTTGTATAAGTGGGGGGGGGTATCCCATGTTTGCAAATAAGAGTGGTAATAACATGAAGTTAGGTCTGGGAGGAAAAATGGTTGAAGTTTGAGGTAGAAAAGAGACCATTTCAGTGTGGGAATTATAAATATGGCTAACATAGCTTCAAAGGTGTGTATTAGGCTAACAAAAGGCTAGGGCCTTTTTAAGCCTAGTCATGAATACCAAGTCTCTGACAAGTTCTGCTACCCTTGATAAGTGCAGGCAGGGGCTGAGGAGATTAAATATTTACAAACAGGGGCCTGGGAGATGAAACATGAACATTTTCTGGCTTGTTAAATTTGATTTCTGCATTAGTAACTGTATTTAGAGCACAACCTAGATCTGTTTACTTAATTTCCTGTTTGCACTTATTTTTAAAATTGTTTTTTTCTCAAAACTTGCATTTTATCTGTCTTTGGCCTAGCACTCTTGTGTGGGGTCATTTACTGCACTGTTATAACTTGTTGATACTTGTTAACCTCTGCTATCTCTGAAAAAATAAATAAATAAATAAATCTTGCTTTTTTCCCACTTTTCTGAGATTTAAAAAAGTTCAGTTACAGGCTTGCTGTTCTTGAACTGTTTGTAAGCTTCTGTGAGGCCATTTTTTGCTTGGGCTAAAGGAAAGTCTCTCTGTTGATCAGTGGCAGTGAAAAACATTGAGCAGCCTGCCTTGCCCCTGTGGGAGTGGTTACTGACTTGAAACTGTAGTTTTATTGGCCATTTTGGGTCAGTTCCAAAACTCCTTCATCTTCCTCTCTTAAAACCCTCTTTTGCGTGGTTTTGCGCGTTTTTGAGCATAGCGCAACAACAGGCAGCGCCGCCTAATTGGGTTTAAACTATTCCTGGCTCCACAAAGTCTGCTCATCACTTTTTCCCTTAGAACTGCTCTATCTCTCAATTTAAACACCATATTCTCATTCTAAGGCCCTTCACTGGTCCAATTAAGTAATCCTACAAGTTAGCACTATTAAACCATAAGCACTACTTACTCTTATACTCTCTGCGATTACCCTGTCCTCTATTGGTCCATCTTAAATTCAGTTTCCCTATTACTCTAGCATGTCCAAAGGTCAGTCAATGGTTTCCTGTCCAGTCCAGCTGGTGAATCTGGGAATTTTGAGGCAATGTTACAACTGTCTCATGTACACGGACAACCCTCTCTTCCTCCAAACAGGTTCAAATATATGTGAGAGATGCAACTATTTAGCCAAACTGGAGGCTGAGCTCTCTCATCTCAAAACTGGTGTAACCAGTCAGGAGGAGAAGGTAACCTCACACAACACAATTCCAGTATCACATAGTCCCACCACATCAGCGAACCAAACACATAAATACACAAAAACATACTGGAGGCTCTAAATAAAAATCTACCTAAGCAACAGAGACCTCCAAAGCAGACATCCAAGCAAACGCTACCTCAAAACAAAACACACACAACACATAACCCACAAAGTCAGTGTGCCAAGCAGCTACAGCCCTTAAGGCTGAATAACACACCTGATACTCTTGTTATAGGTGACTCTATTGTCAGACACACTGACGTCCCGCTTACCAGGCTGAATAAAGAGAAGGTCACAGTGAGCTGCCTTTCGGGCGATAGGATCCGCCACATAACGCAAGCACTCAGGTCACTCCAAAGCAAATACAAATATGACTCAGTCATTGTACATGCTGGTGTGAATGACCTGAGATGTACCTCCCTGGACTACATGAAAAGAGACATAGAGGAGCTCTCTGATCATGTAGCCCAGGCTGGTATGACCCTGACCTTGAGCAGCATCTTACCCTCACCTAGAATGATGCCACTGTACAAAGACAAAATGATCGATTTTAACAATTGGCTAAAATGTTGGTGTCATTCAAAGGGGATCCAGTGTCTGTCAGCCTGGGATGACATGCTCGACAAGCCACGTTGCTTCGCTAGGGACGGCTTGCACCTGTCACCACTGAGCTTTCGGATATTGGCAAAGGCTCTTGCCACCCCCATAGTGCCTTTTTTAGGCAAGGCTCAAAAGTCAAACCCACCTCCATAGATAGCACAAGGAACAAGAAACTAAGGGTAATGCTGCTAAATGCCAGAAGTCTTAACCTCAAGATGCACTTTTCAAGCTCTCCTCAGTATGGAGAACATCGATATCTGTGCAGTGACAGAAACCTGGTTCAAGGCTCCAGAGAGCACCCCAGCACTACCAGGCTATACCTCATGTTATGCTTTTCGGCCCCAAAACCTGGACCGAACCACAAAAGGAGGGGGAGTTTCCATATTTATCAAGGATATCCACACCTCCAGGTTAGTGGCATTGCACGGCATCGGAGACCATCCATGTGCAACTAACAGTGGGCAAGACTGCTTTTCAGTTTATAGCATCCTACAGACCACCCTCTCAAAGTCAGGAATCCCATTCGGCTTTCCTGAAAACATTGGAGAACATGAAGATCTCTTCAAACACCATTATATTGGGCGACTTCAACTACCCAAACATTGACTGGAAGCACTACTCAAGCCCCAGCACCTTAGCCCAAAGATTCCTGAAAATTATAAACTCAAATGCTATGGAACAACTAGTCACCACTCCCACAAGAGGGGACAACATACTAGACCTGATCATTACCAACATGGGGACTCTATGCTCCACACCAGAAGTATATCCCTCATTGGTAAGATCAGACCATAAATTAATTTCACTGGATGTCCACATCCCGACCCCACCCCCAGCCCAGAAAACCACAGTGAAAAACTTCTCAAAAGCGAACTTCTCACTTCTCAAAACCGAAGTGGAATCCTTCAAGGCCCCAGGGCCAGTGGAAACTACAGCCCAAACTGCAGAATCCTATATAAATGCATTCTACGGACATCTCCAGGAATGCATGGATCATGCTATCCCAAGCAAAACCAAAACCCAGTCATCCAAAGGCAGGCATCCAGTCTGGTGGACCCCTGCCATAAATAAACTGTACAACAGAAGGAGGAAGCTACTAAATGATAGAGGAAAATCCCTAATAGGGAAGGCATCTCTGATCAGTACTAGCAAAAAATTACGATCCCTCATAAAATCCTCCAAGGCCAGCTTCGAGAGAAAAATTGCACAGGACACCAAAGACAATCATAAGGCTTTTTTCAGTTATGTTAGAAACCTGGGATGCAACTCCCAGACTTGTTCCGAGTTGATTCTAAATGACAAAAAATACACTGAACCCACAGACATCGCCAATATCCTGGCAGACAGGTTCAGTGCAAACTTCTCCACCCCCTCCCCCCCAAAAGAGCAAATATCTATCCCGGCAGAGGGCTGCCTCCCAAACATCTCAGATGCTCAGGTGAAGGCTGCCCTCTCCAAAGCAAAAAACACTGCTTCCATGGGACCAGATGGCGTCCCAGGTTGCATCCTACATGAACTACAAGAGGAACTAATCCCTCAAATAAAACAGCTATACAATCTCAGCCTCACTACAGGATATGTGCCCACAGAATGGTGTACAGCAACAGTGGTCCCACTCCACAAAGGCGGAGCATCTACGGACCCTGGAAACTATCGCCCCATAAGCCTGACTAGCTTAGTCTGCAAGGCTATGGAGAGGATTATCATGGAGCTCATAAACAAAGACATTGGGGACCTACAGACACTAGATCCTACCCGGTTCGGCTTTGTCAAGGGCAGATCCTGCCTTTTGAACCTGGTTGACTTCTTTGAAACAGTCACCAAAGCCATAGATGAAGGGAAGGTAGTCCACACAGCCTATCTGGACCTTGCAAAGGCATTTGACACAATACCCCACTCGGGCATCATAGATAAGCTGTCCAGCTTAAATATAAACCCCTATGTCACAAGATGGGTCGCAAACTGGCTCAAAGACAGAACCCACAGAGTGAGAGTTACTGGAGCCATGTTAGACTCGAAACCGGTCACAAGTGGCATCCCACAGGGTTCTGTCCTGGGACCACTCTTGTTCGGTATATACTTTTCCAAGGTACAGGCAAACGTGGGAGGACTATGGCTCACCAAGTTCGCAGACGACTGCAAACTGGGTGCCATAATCAACTCTCCAGCTGACACAAACATCCTTCAAAAAGGTCTCACAGAGACAGATAACTGGTGCCAGTGCCATGGTTTAAAGCTAAATGCCAAAAAATGTATAGTCATACCCTTTGGCAAAAACAATGTGCCCACAAATTACCACATAGGTGGAAACCCATTAAGTACAGAGAAAGTTATTAGGGACCCTGGGGACCCAAGTTGATAGCAATCTCTCCTTTGAAAACCACACTGCCAAAGTGGTTGGAAAGACCTTCTACATAGCCCACCTCATCACGAAGGGTTTCACATCTAGATCAAGAGAGGTAATCGTGCCCCTTTATTCATCCCTAATCAGGCCCATCATAGAATACAATGCCCCTTTTGGGATGTACCTTACCCGACACCTGCAGCAATTAGAAAGACCCCAAAAGTATCTCACCAAGAGGATCAAGGGTCTCAAACAGATGCCATATACTGCTCGGTTAAAAAAACTCCAGCTCTACTCAGTTGCATACCGCCTACTTCGAGGCGATCTATGCCTGACATACAAAGCTATGTCAAATCCAGAATTAATGGACATGCTCCACCTCAGTAAATCTAAATCCCTTAGAGCCACACGCTTGAGGGACTTGAACCTCAGCACAGAAATAAATAGAACTTGCTGGAGGGACAGGTTCATAACCCAGAGGCTCCCTTCGCTCTGGAATAGAATTCCAGTTCATGTGAGGCAGAGCACTTCACTGAATCTCTTCAAGAAGAATCTCGATAAGTGGATGGGGGATCGTAGGTTTGTCCCAGGGATTACTCCCATGTCACTATTAGACAGAGGCACAGTAAACTAAACCTTAAAAAAGGGCACAGTATACTCAAATCAAGGGGTGGCGTAAGCCATACAGAATCTGGCTAGGCTTATAATTGCCCCAGGGCAGATAGCCTAGTATGAACCTATGACTGCCTGTGTCCATTAGAGACATTGATGCCAAGCCAGGGATAAATTTTCTGTTCCCCCATCCAGTTATCCATGTTACACTTGCATTCAGTTGGAGAGGAACTCTGCCTCACATAGATGAGGAGCCTGTTCCAGAGAAGGGGTAGTGTCTGGGATACATACCCACCTGTCCAGCAGTTCCTATTTATATCACAATGAAGGTTCAAGTCTTTAGAATGGGTAATTCTGGTGCTGTTTGTTTTGCAGATATGCAGGAGGTCCATCAGGGTGGGGACCGCAATGCTTTGTATGCCAGGCATAGATCTCCCCTTAGAATTCAGGGATAGAGCTTTGAGGCTGTCTTAATGGGACATATTACTTATGCCCTGTAGTCTTTTAGTGAAGAACTCTGTTTCACATGGATGGGAGCTTGTGCCATAGAAAGGTTTGTCTTTGGGATACATGCCTGTCTCTCCAGCAGGTCCTATTTATAAAACAGGCATGGTTTAAGTTTTTATAATTCTGGTGTGGTTTGTTTTGTGGATATGCAGGAGGTCCATCAGAGTGGGGTCTGACAATGTCTTCAATGCCAGGCATAGATCTCCCCTCAACAGCCTGTAGGAGACAGAATACAAGGATTGGGCCTTGAGGTGGTCTGCAAAGAACATGTTATTTACGTCCTGTATTTTTTTAGTGAGCAAACTCTGTTGACATTCCAGTTGTTGGATGAGGCACATAAAGGGGCATTGTACCTGGTGATAGGTCTAATGAATGCTGAGTATAGTGGAACAATGACCTCCTTGGAAGCAAATGCAATACCTTTGTTTACAAGGTGCACAACATAGAATGATCCTCTCCCCTGTAGGCACATAATAGTCAAAGGCTAGATTATGGTCTACATGTGTCCCCAACTTCTTGACTATTGGGTCGACTCTTAGGGGTGTGTTGCCAGTGTGATGGTTACCAGGGGTGGATGACTTCCTAAGGGATACTATTATCTATTTCTTGGCATTTAAATTTTTAGTCCATGGCTCTGACACAAGTTATTTGTCTGTCTGCTCTTCCTGGAGAACATTTGTGTCTGTGGGGAGTTCAGTGACTGCTCGTAATTTGCAGTTGTCTGCAAAATTTGGTCCGAGCCAGAGGCCCTTGACAAGTAAATACCAAAAGGGAGAGGTTCTGGGACCGATTCCTGAGGGACTTCACTTGTGACTGGCCTCTCTGTAGTGGAGGACTCCCCAGTTCTAACTTCCTGGGTCCTGACTATGACCCAGTTGACTCTCCACTGAGTGATATATAAGGGTTTATACCCAACCTCTTGAGTTTAACAACAATGCCTGAATGGAGTATTCTGTCAGATTTCTTGGCCAGGTCAAGGTAGGCAGTGTGAACCAATTTGCCCTTATCCATTGCTTTGGTGACATTCTCACCCAACAGTTAGGTTGGGTCCAGTGACTGTTTTCCATGAAAATTCATTCAGTGGCTTTGCATATGACACTCATGAGACTTGTGGGCCTGTAGTTTCCAGGGTCTGTAGATGGTCCACCTTTGTACAGAGGGATGACAGTTGCTGTCTTCCATTCATGAGGCATGAAGCATGATGGGAGGCTGTGGTTAAATAGTGATTCCAGAGGGCCTGAGAGGTTGTTTCATGCTGTTTAAAAGGCATCCTGTGATTTTGTCTGGGCTGATCGATGCAGTGCTCTTGGACTTGGAGAGGCCATTGGATCTGTTCCCCAGAGAAAGTAGGGGAGAGTTGAATTTGGTGGTATTTCCTGAGGGGAGGTAGTAGGTTTGCTAGATCTTCTGGCTCAGTATAGGTGGCTCCAATAACAATGAGCTCCGGACACAGTTGTGTACTGCCTTTGAGGTTGGAGACATGGCTAAAGAACGCCTTGTGGTTCTCCTTGCTCTAAGAGGCCAAATGTATCCCAAATTTGACTTTGGTAGACTTTGTTCTCTGTGTGTAGTTTGAATGTGCTTTTATCCTGCTCCATACTATACCTAATCTTTGCCATTATTTTCTTCTGTTATACAACCTGTTGTGATTCTGCCAGGGCAGCTTGTGTTTTTTTTTTTTTTTTTTTGGAGTTAGTTCTGTACTTATTCTTGGTGGGTACAGCTGCCTCTATGCAGCTGTTAACCTGCTTTTATAGAATTTCTATGAACAGTTTCACTTAGGCAGCAGTGTTCTCAGGGTTTCTGGGGGCTTGACATTTTTCATGGTTATCACTTAATAGTAGGAAACTAACCTTAGAGTAGTTACTGAACATTCCATACTTATCTAGGGTTCTGGGTTTTATTTTTGCTTCAAAGGAGACAATTTTGTAGTCTGACTTTACTCGGAAGACATTGCACTAGAGGATGTGCAAAGCTCTTCCTCATTTAATGAGGACCACATACATAATTTTACAATCTTCAAAAATAAAATAAAAAACATCTGCAATTCAAATGTAGCAAATGGGATGTACTATAAAAAACATTGGTTAATGATTGCTACAAGGTATATCACAATCATTTTAATATTTACAGAAATTTTAAACAGTCTGTAGAGAAATTAAATGTAAATTAGTCTAATGCAAATAGGAATTCCAGTCTGAAATGAGGGAAAAACAGGCTTATAGTATATTTAGAGAGAAAATCAGGGAAGAGTATTAGATAGCAGTAAGGAATTCAATTAAGAGGGGAGAGTAAGGAGGTATAAGTAATGAAAATGCACTTGTTCACATTTAGGGATGTAGCTGATCCTGTTTATTTTTTTATTTTTATTCCCCCCCCAACAACCTTTAATAACAATATACTGCAGGAAGCGCAAACATATTTAAATTGTGTTTGATAAAATGATGGCCTTAAAAGTTTTAAATTGTCTTTAGGCATGAAAGTAGGCCAAGGTGAGTACAGGTTTCTTCTAGTGCTTATAGATAACATTAGGAACACACTTACAGTAAATATCACAAGCAAAAAGAAGTGAGCTGGGGTTAAGAAATGCATCACACTGTGCAGTCCTTTTGTCTGGACTATATATTGTATTTTACTCGAGTGATACAGAGACCCCTATACTGAAGTGTGGCACAATGTAGATTAGCTTTGTGCACTACACCAGAAATTTCCACCAGTGGTAGCAACTCCAATTTTACCTAATCTGGTTCTTCATTGCTGGGGAATAATTTTGTGATTAAGTCAGCCTTTCAAAAATATCTAAGATTTATATTTGCATTAGTTGGATGATTTATTTATTCTATGAACAGGCTGTCTTGATAAACTTTACAGTTTTTTTCAACATTTGAAGGACACTGAAGCTTTTTAAGCTTTTCTTACTAGGTAACCAGATCTTCTATTAGCTGTTTGGAGGTCAAAATGACAGATTGGGAATATAGCTGTGTAGAATTGTTTGTTTTTTTTAGTGCTGGCCAGGCAGATGGGTGCTGTATAACTTTACAGATGGTTAAGAAGTTGTGTATATGTTAGTTGATGTGGCAGTTCTAACCAATTTAGGCTTTTCAGTGCTATACAGTGGTGTATTCTGAAAGTAAATTTGTTATAGCATTGTTCAAGTTTTAATTTTTGCGAATCGTGGATGCTGGTAAGGATGGGTGTGCCATAAAGAAGGGTGGGGAGAGGAGTAGTAAGTATAGTTTTAGTTGTGTCTGTGAAAGTTTTTGATTCTGTAAAGCATCCCTAATGTTTGAGTTTTTCTTGTGCGATTTTGTATATGCAGGTCAAATGTAATATCATCCACTGTCACCCCTAATAGTTTGCTGTGAGAAGTGACTTCAGTGGTTATATTATCAAGAGAGAGGACTTAATTTTGTTTTTTCATGAGAAGGGGATTTGGGGGGTAGAAAAGTAGGTTTGGTCTTTTTTGGGTTGAGCACGAGTTGTTACAAAGCCATGTTTCAGTGGTTACCTTCCTGCATAATGTTTTGGAGGTGTACCATGTTTATCGGAGTGGAATCCTCTGCGTATTGTATTAGAATGACCTATTGTGTGGAAGTATAGAGGGTGTTGGTGAAGTGTTAGAAGAGGAGAGGACCAAGGATCGAGCCTTGTGTTTCACCGGTGGTGACTGGGAGGTAAGGAGAGTGCTTGGAGTGCCATTTTACTGACTGATGCCTATTGGACAGATAGCTTTTGAACCACAGAAGAGGGGAAAATGTCCACACTAGTTTTCTTAGAAGTTTGCTGTGACAGACTTTGTCGAAGGCTTTAGACAAGTTTGGAAATAAGGAAGAAACGGTATCTATATAGGTTAGAAGAGCAGTGCTAGTACTATGGGAATGACCGAAGCCATGTTGTATAGGCGATAGGAGTTCTTCCTGCAGGAGATAGTCTGGCAGTTGTTTGTTGAATACATTTTTCAATTGTTTTGTTGAGGGGAGATTAGACCTATAGCAATCTTAAGTTATTAATGTCTGTTGAATTTCCTCCTTTGTGCAGAGGGATAACATGTGACTCTCTCCAGAGAGAGAGAATGTGTGATTCCTGGATTGTCCTGTTTATAAGGATTGAGATGGGATAGGCAATGCTATTGGCTGCTAATTTTAGATAGTTGCTTGGAAGGTCATCAGCTGGAGAAAAGCATGGTTTAAGTTTGAATTTTGCAGGGTTGGGATTAGATGTTGAGGAATTATTGATTAGAGATGCTATACTCTCTTTAAAATAAGAGTTGTTGTATTCCAGTTTTTTGAAAGGTGAGTTATCAGAGGGGTTTTGGTTAATTTTTGGTTTGTAAGATTTCTTTAATTGATGTCCAGATTGTTTTAGGATTGTGTTTAATATTATTCTGAAAGTTTATTATAGTATAGTTTTTTTTCTTCAGAATGCTTCACAATCATATTAAAAAGCAAATAAATGAAGTTTTCAAGATATTGAGGGTTTTTATATTTTTGTCATTTTTCCATGTTTTTTCTCTGTCCTGCATTAGCATTCTATTCTTTTTGGATAGCAAAATGACATTATTTTTTTGAGTATCATCCTATAAGATGCAAGGCTATCTAGGATATTTAGAAAAGATGTACTGAATTCAATTACAGTATCGTCTAATGGGAGGATTTTTAGGAAATTCTCGTTAATAGATAATGGTGTAGTAATGAACCATTTCTGGGTTAAATTTGGAAAGCTTACATGTTTTATAAATATGTTGTTTTGGATGTATAAGATATCTTGTTTGTATATAATGAAAGGTGATCACTCAGAGTCTGACATTGTACCTGTGATGAAGTATTTGCTAGGGTCTGATGCTAGGATCCAGTCTAATAGAGAATTTGATGTCTTGCTTGTAATGTGTGGGGCTATTAATTAGTTGTGTGAAACCATACAAGTTCATGCTAGATGAAGGGCAGTTAGAATATGTCCAACCAATTGACATTCACATCACCTAGTAATATTTTTTTCTTGTGGAAATGTTATGGATATCCAATATAGAATATATTCCAGTATAGCTGTAGTGTCACCAGAAGGGTTGTAAAGGACAGTAATACATATTTGTTTGCTTTGAGGAAAGGAATAAGTAGCTCTGCTGAACTGAATTTTGATATTGGTTTGCTACAATGGAAAATGTGGTAGGTATTGGGGAATATTAAAGCAATGCCACCACCTTTCCTCTATATGGTTATTACAGATGATTTCCAGCATTAGGCTGTATATCTCCTAGAAGGATCCCAGTGTATTGGAGAATTATGCATACTTGTTTTTTGTAGAGTATTCTTGCACTTAATTTTGATTTGTTTTGAGTTCAAGTGCAATTAATCAGCCTATATTTGGAGTAAAGGTGAGTGGCAATATTAAATAGGTTTGGTGCAATGGAGAGAGTAAAGAAGTATAGATAGGTGGTTAGCACAGTTGGAAATATGTGATATATTACTGAGCCATGGTAGGATAAAAGATGGCACAGTAGGAGGAGAAGAATAGAGGATAAGCTGAATAGTAGCTTAATTAAGTACAGGAATCTGTAATGTATAGATGTCAAGTAGTGGGGAAGTAGTAATGAAGAAGAAAACAAAAAGTTGCATGATAGTAAGAGATTCAGTGATGGTAGGTTCTGAAATCTGGAAGAGGCTGGGTAAGGAAAGAAATATCTTCTGTAAAAGAAGAGAGAGAGGCTGCCCTGTTATCTTTGGAATGTAAGGAATAGAGGGTGTTAAAGGCTAGAGAATAAAAATGTCAAAATAAGAGGAAATGAGGGTTTATTTGGGAAAAGAAAGATGCAATGTGGAATAGATGGGTACTATTAGGGAAGGTTGTGATTTATAAATGGATATAGTGCAAAGTAGTATGGGAGGGAGAAGGATGGTTGGAAATGGGGTAAAAAATGAAGTAGCAATAGGAAAGTCAGAAATTGAAGTGTATTTATAGTAGTAAGTTCATTTGGAGAGGGTTTTGGTAGAAGAGTCACAAGTGAAATGCGTATGCAGAAAGTAATAATAATGGAGTAAGAGGGGGTAGGGGAGTGAAGCAGAGCATAGCGGGTTTCCCACCCTCAGGTCAACTTGTAACAAACTAATAGTTTATAGTCAGAACAAAGCAGTTAATAAAGAGATGCAACTAAAACATGTTGTCTCGTCATTTCCTGAAACAACTGGCATATGCAGAAAAAGCTACTGGTCAATTAAAAGGGGACAGTGGCCAACTTGGTAAGAGGTTATTAGACTGCACAGACCATTTCACAGAGACTTTCATTCACAGAGCTGGCGTGTATTTAACTGCTTAAAGTTAATATGCAGCAAGATTCTTCATGAAAAATATGTTTACACTTAACACTGGCAAGATTCTCAGTAAACTTGTAGGTGTAGAGCCTTGTGGCAGAACTCCTGCAATATTGACATCAGATGTAGTGACCGGAGGCTAGCATTGAGTAGCATTTCATCTTCTCTAAAGATAATGCCACAATATCAGCAGAAGACACCAGACTTTAATAGTTGGCTTAGTGAAGACCATCCCTGGCAAAGCAGCATAGTTTGACCATCTCCTTCCATGCTGGAAAATATTTCACTGTGTTGGAATGACCCCAAACACTGTTTTAGCTAATACTCTGAAACACTATTATCAGTTTCCTAGGTCACAGAGGGGGACCTACAGCTTTCAAGGAAATGGTATGGGATTTTGCCTATGTTTATTTGAATGTGGAGAAGTGCATCATCCTGTCTGACTTACCTTGAGGTGTATTTATTTTTGATGTAAATTGAGACAACCTCCACTTTAGTTCCTGTCTGTTGCAGTAGCTGGTCTAAATGTGTGGAAGCATTGTAGCCTTGCACTGCTGGTATGTTGTCTGTGGCTTTAAACCATGTCTGTGCCTGCAGAGACATCAGCATTCCTCTAGGATGAGGAGAGCTTGTAGGGAGTGTAGTGTCTTGTTTAGACTCTAAAAATCTAAAGGTGTTACCGTTCAATGTTATTTGTTTTAATTTGGTATGTTGGAGGTACTTCATTTTGGCATTGCCTAAAAAAGGTACTGTGGGGGAGGACAATGTTTTAGCTAATATTCAAAACCCTTGAGTGGAGAGGTGTAAATCACCCCTGGCAAAGCAGCATGGTCTGACCATCTCCTTCCATGCTGACAGATCTTTAATAACTGGCTTACTTTCTGGTATCACTCTAAAAGGATGAAAGATTCGTCAGATGGTCTTCACTAAGCCAACTATTAAAGTCTGGTGTCTTCTGCTGATATTGTGGCATCATCCTTGGAGAAGATAAAGTGCTGCTCACTGCTATGCTTATACCAGCCTGGGATACATATTCTGAGAGTGCCATGATGTTTGTCTTTATATAGTCTAGAGAGGTACATCTCAGGTCATTTACACCCACGTGGTCTATGACCGAGTCATACTGGCACTTGTGGTCCAGTGACCTGAGTGCATGCATAAAGTGGCAGATCCTAGCCCCTGATAAGCAGCTGACTGTGACTTTCTCCTCACTCAACCTGGTGAGAGGGACATAAGTGTGTCTCACAATGCAGTCTCCAGTGACCAGAACATTGGATTTTGAGGTTGCTTGTCTTATGGGCTTAGAAGTAGAGGCTCTGAGATGTGGCTGAATGTGTTGATATGGGTGTTTTGAAAGAGTTAATTTGGGGCTGCAGAGGAGATTTCTTATGTATACTTCATCTAGGAGGCCTTTGGGGTTTAGGTTTAGGAAGATTGTGTTGAAGTACCTCAGGATATTTGGGTCTATGTGTCTGCTTTGTACTGTGCATGATGGGTACAGCACGTGTACTGCTAACAACCTGATGTTAGGAATGCTTTTACATGAGAGCTTTGCCTCCAGTGATGTTGTTTAAATACATCTGTCTCATACCTTATCAGTTTGAGAATTTCGATGGTAGTCTGTAAATGTGAGGCAATTTCTTCATTGCCTCATGATGTCCATATCCACCAAGCTGATAATTCTTAGTGGGAAAGTTCATATCCATGACAGCAGGCTCTTTTTTTTTTTTTGATTTAGATGGTTGTGGTGAGAATATAAAGTAGTGTCGGTATTATCTGGTGTGTGACTCTGGGGACAGTGCTTGTCACTGCAAACTGGTTGCCCTGTGTGCAAGCTTGCGCTACATTTAAACTGTATTTACTGTTTTTTTAATTTGTGTTTCCTGAAGCTCATCCCCCACAGTGTGCCCCTTCACCTAGCCCTTAAGGCAAAACACTCTGCCCAATGTACTAATCATAGGAGACATAATAGTGAAGCACACTGATGTCCCACTCAATAGGAAGAACAAGGAGAAGGTGACAGTTGTCTATTAGGTGCCAGGCTCCGCCACATAACACATGCACTCAGGTCATTCCACAACAAGTACAAGTATAACTCACTGGAAAAACTGAAGGGCAGACTTTCAGGCACCAGTAATAGTTTACTATTACTGGTGCCTGATAGTCTGCTGTTCAGTTTTTCCCTTGATCTTGCTTGTTCTTTTCCTTCTTGCACTTCAAATAGTCTAATCGCTTTGCACTTCAGCAGGCTTTTGTAGCATTTATTGTAGCACACTTAGGTGCTATCAGCACTAGCTCTTCTTACAGAAAAACAGTACCAGTACCTATTAGTTGTGACCACCCCTCTTGGCATGATTAAAGGGCAATTTCCTGTGCTTTCTCCTGCTAACCTGGTGCACTTGGGCATTCTGAGACAGTGTAGCAACTGCCTCATGTACACAGACATCCCTCGCCTATTGCCTCCCAGCACTCCTACATGTGAGAGATGCACTTATATATCACCAAAGTGGAAGCTATGCACTCTCCAGCAAAGACTGGACTAGCTGGTCAAGAGGAGAAGGTCAACACTTGCAACATACCACATCGAACACACAGCTCTCAAAACACCCACTATCACAGCTCACAAATAGAAACACAAATCATGCACCCACCTTCATGGAGGATCTCAATAAAAATTTACCCAAACAGAGACCAACAAGACAGAAATGCACTCGACCACCACAACACCAATCACAAAACACATAGCTCACCCCCACAGTGTGCCCCTTCACCTAAGCCCTTAAGGCAAAACACTTTGCCCAATGTACTGATCATAGGAGACTCAATAGTGAAGCACACTGATGTCCCACTCAATAGGAAGAACAAGGAGAAATTGACAGTCATCTATTAGGTGCGCCAGGCTCCGCCACATAACACATGCACTCAGGTCATTCCACAACAAGTACAAGTATGACTCAGTCATTGTCCACGTGGGTGTGAATGACCTGAGATGTACTTCCCTGGACTACATGAAAAGAAACATGATGGAACTCTTGGATTATGTGGCCCAGGCAGGTATGACTCTAGCCTTGAGCAGTATCCTACCCTTACCCAGAATGATACCACAGTACAAGCAGAAAATGATTGACTTCAACAATTGGCTAAGTTTCTGGTGTCATTTTAAGGGGATCCAGTATCTGTCTGGGATGACATGATTGACAGACCTCAATGCTTTACCAGAGATGGCCTGCATCTGTCACCCCTGGGATTCCGGATACTGGCTAAGGTTCGTGCTCCCCTATAGTGCTTTTTTAGATAGTGTTCCAAAGAACAAACATCCACCGTAACAGCTGTAAACAAATGCAATCTGTGGGTCATGCTGCTCAATGCTAGAAGTCTAAATCTCAAGATGCACTCGCTCGAAGCACTCCTCAAAATGGAGAATGTCAACATTTGTGCTGTAATGGAGACCTGGTTTAAAGAGGCCGAAAGCACTCCTACATTTCCAGGCTACAACTCATTCCATACCTTTCGGCTCTGGAATATGGTCAGAAGCTCTAAAGGCAGTGGTGTCTCAATATTCATAAAGGATATGCTCACCTCTAGAGTGGTAGTGCAACATAATGCATTCGAGATAGTTGTACCCAGACTAACACTGGGCAAGATGGCGATACAGGTCATAGCCTGCTATAGGACCCCAACCATGTACTTAGTCTCTCGCGCCATGTTCCTAAGCATCCTTAGACTCTCGCTACACGTTCCTAAGCATCCTTAGACTCTCACTACACATTCCTAAGTACCCTGGAATCTATCAAGTTACAGCCAGTAATCTCATACTGGGAGACTTCAACTACCTTTCCATCAACTGGGAAAACTACTAATGTACCAATAAGCTGGCCCAACGCGTCCTGGAATTCATCAATTCCAATGCTGTGGACCAGCTCGTTCTGACGCAACATCCTCAACCTGGTTATCACTAACATGGGCAACCATTGCTGTACACCTATAGTCAATTCCTCTGTGGTTAGATCCGACCACAAACTAATCACCTTGGAAACTGACACCCCCCCCCCCGCAAAGGTGGCCACCCTGAAAAACTCCAAAGCTGACTTTGGCTCCTAAAAACAGAGGTGGCTAACTTCTTTGCACCCATGCCAATGGAAAATAGCTGCATGACTGCAGAATCATACACCAGTGCACTGTACAAACGCGTACACAAATGCATGGAACTAGCCATACCAAATAGAACCAAGCCACTCTCATCCAAAAAAAGGAAGCCATTCTGGTGGTCCCCAGCCATCAATAAACTCTACAACAGAAGAAAGAAACTGTTGCAGAATAAGGAAGTCCCAAGACTGGAAAAACTCCCCTTATCAGCTTCAACAAAAAAATTGAGATCCCTTATCAAATCTTCTAAAGCCAGCTATGAAGGCAGAATTGCATCTGACACTAAAAACAACCACAAAGCCTTCTGTAGCTATATCAAGAACCTCCACGGCAATACCCAGATTTGCTCTGAGCTATTGTACAGTGGTACCTCCTATACTGAGCCAACAGATATAGCCAACATACTGGCCAACAGATTCAGTGCCAACTTTATCCCCCCAAAGGCCCAATCACAATGTCAGAGGAATACCTGGTACCCAACATTTCTGCAGCACAGGTAAAAGCTGCATTGTCCAAGACCAAGAATACAGCATCCATGGGACCTGATACTATCCCTGGCTGTGTTCTACATGAACTACAAAATGAACTGGCACCACACCTGTGTGCCCTGTTCATTCGCAGCCTTATCACAGCCTTACCTCAAGCTTTGTCCTTAACAAATGGCACACTGCTACAGTCATCTCTCTCCATAAGGAGGGAGTGACTACAGACCCTGGAAACTATCGCTCCATTAGCTTGATGAGTCTGGTATGTAAAGCTATGGAGCACATCATCATGGACCTGCTTAACAAGGATATAGGCAATCTCCAAACTCTAGACCCCACGCAGTTTAGCTTTGTCAAAGGGAGATCCTGCCTGCTTAACCAGGTTGACTCCTTTGAGGCAGTCACCAAGGCTGTGGATGAGGGTAAGGCAGTGCATGCAGCCTACCGCAATCTGGCCACAACCTTTGATATCATTCCCCACTCAGGAATTCCTGATAAACTCACCAAACTAGGCATCAATCCCTATATCACTAGTTGGGTTGCAAATTGGCTTGCAGACAGGACCCACAGAGTGAAAGTAGTGGATTCCAAGTCAGACTGCCGATCAGTCACAAGTGGAGTCCCACAGGGCTCAGTCCTGGGCCCTCTCCTGTTTGGCACCTACTTCTCAGAAGTCCAGTCCAACACAGAGGGACTTTGGCTGACCAAGTTTGCAGATGACTGCAAACTGGGAGTCACTAGTAACTCCCCAAGTGATGCTGACATCCTTCAGAAAGGCCTCACTGAGACCAATGACTGGTGTCGGAGCCATGGCCTTAAGCTTAACCCCAAAAAATGCATTATCATTCCCTTTGGAAAGAACTCTGCCCCCACTAATTACTACATTGATGGGAGCCCACTAAGCACTGAAGATACCACAAGAGATCTGGGCATCCAGGTCGACAGCAACCTCACCTTCGACCACCACATTGCCACTGTGGTCAGAAAGTCCTATGTGGCACATCTCGTAACCAAGGGTTTTGCATCCAGGAAAAAAAGATCATCCCTCTCTACTCATTCCTCTTTAGACCAGTCATAGAGTATAATGCCCCATTTGGCATGTATCTCACCAGACACCTTCAACAGCTGGAGAGACTACAAACGTACCTCACAAAGAGGATCCTAGGCCTTAAACACATGTCCTACATGGACAGACTCAAGAAACTTCAGCTATTCTCAGTCTCTTATCGTCTACTTAGAGGTGATCTCTGCTTGTCTTACAAAGCCATGACAGGCCCAGGCCTACTAGAAATGCTACACCTAAAGAAATCCCAGTCCCCCCTGTCCACACGCTTCAGAGATCTCAACCTCATTACCACAATCAACATATCATGCTGGAGGGACAGGTTCATCACCCAGAGACTGTCCATACTCTGGAATAAGCTTCCCATCCATGCCAAGCAGAGCACCTCGCTGGCCGTCTTCAAGAGGAATCTCGACGAGTGGATGGGTAACAGAAAGCTTACCCCAGGGATCACTCCTGCGGCTCTACTGGATAGAGGCGCTGTGAACTTACATTGGGTGTCACGATGCCAGGGCTATTTTATGGGCTAGATGTGCAAAGGCTCCAGGGCCATTAGCCTAGTACACACCTGTGAACTAGGTATTGGTGAAATTTCAATGGTATTTTTACAGGAAAAATGTCAACTGAAGGTACCTGTGTGTATATAGAGCAATGCCAAACACTTGAGGGGAACAACTAAAGTAGACCCTGGTGATTTATGGTTGAAGTATTTAGAGACATATTCTGAATTTAGGTTAGACAGCAGCTAATTAAGCAGTACTTATGGAAAAGAAAGAATTGGCTATGTCAGGAATGATGAATACTGGGGATTCACCTAATTGGCTTGTCTCTCTACAGCTTCATGCTGCTGGGATACAATGCCCATTTGCTTCTTCTCTCAGTAGAAGCAAAACAGTAGCACTAGTCCCAAGATGAGAAGCAGGCCACAGGCTGTTTGGTGATCAACAGTCTTGTCCCAGATGATGCACGGGTCTGTAAGCTTTGTAGCCTTTCCCTGGCAGATGCCTTAAATTGCATCCAGACCATTTCCCACACAGACGCTCGCTGCCCAATCAGAGGTGGTCATGAATCAATGCCTTCTGTCATTTCTTTCACAGAAGCAAAATATAAGCAAAAATTCCAAAGTGACAAATCTGAAACAATTATGTGGCTTCCTGGTAATCAGCAGTCACCAGGAAATAATGCCCCTATGCTCCTTCTCTCAACAGGAACAAAATAGAAGCAATAATCCCAAGGGAAAAGTCTCATTATTGGTAAGTACTAGGCTATCTCCCCTTGTTGGCCATTTTTATTTTGGCCATCTTTCCTATAAGGTAAATCAAACTCTGTACCTTCTGGTCTGTGAAGTAAACAATTTCATCATGCCAACCTCCAAGGAGTACTTCACACTTACACTAATAGTTCATGTTTTATTGCTGGCAAGTTTTAATAAAACATATGGTACTGAGGACATTATAATTGTAAATCAGTGTGTTTTATCTTGTTAAATACAATGCATGTGTAGCTTTTTATATATAAAAAAACTGATAGAAGGGTGAAATTGCAAATTAGAGACTACCTGTGTGTTGTATAAACAAAACCAATTATAATGCAGTGTACAGGTAGAGAAGTGTAAGAAATGTTCAAAATTTATATATATATTTTTTACTCTGGACAGGATGTTGGCATAATGGTTAAGGTATTTACTCACAGATATAAGGTACATGGTATGATTTTAACTTCTAGTTATTGACCAGGCTTGTAGCAGACTGCAGAACGACAGGCTAATATTCACCTGTGATCCTGTGGACTATATAGCAGTAGGTGAAAGAAAAGGGGAATTTACAAACTAAGTTGAAAATGAAGAGACTGATTAGATTAGGATTATATTTTTCCTGTTCCGATGAATAAAATAGTTTAAAAACCACAAAGTATATTTCAGTTCACTCCAAAATCTGTTTAATACAAATAGACAAAAGCACAGTGACACCTCTTTTGAGTAGCCTAAGGCTCTGATTGATTTTTATGTCAGAGTTTTACTCCATACTGGTACTAGTGTGGAAGATTGTGTTTTGCAGTGTGATGTGCAGATACATAAAATTTCTGTACTTGATGTAGAAAATTTCTAATTGAAGAAGCACCTAACACCCTTGTTGCTAACTAGGTCCCTTGCCTTTTTGCATGATATTACTCTCTCACCTAAGATTTTGTTTCACTAGCTTGATTCTTTCTCTTATGTTCAAAGAAAGATGCATTTCAATAAGGTATCCACTTGTATAAATATTTGGCAAATGTTAAGTTACTTCTGTGAAGTCATGTTATCACATGTATACTTAACTAATTTCATCCAAGTACGTAATGCTATAAGCTGTATAAAGTAAGTACAAATTTACTTTGTTTTTAAAACTTGAGTATCTTCTGTTTCAGTATATTTTACTGTATTATTTTATTAAAATCTGCTTTAATATCTTCATTTCTGTTTAATGTAACATTTCTCCCCAGATCTCTGCTGAAAAAGTATTAGTTCTTAAATCCTTTTCTGACTTTTCTGATCAACAAATGCAAAAAAACAAAAAGTGAAATTACATGTAGCATGAGCTTTGAAGCTTTGGGTGAGTGGAAATGAAATATACATGTGAACAGAAACATTCTAACAGCAGACATTCTGTTAGTACTGAACTGAGATAAGAGTCTTAATTTTTCCTTGTACCAGTGTGTGTGCATTTTGTATCAAATAAGCTGACCCTTAAGAGTATGGATTTATTTATATAGAGCTTATGGTTAAAAGTGTTTAAGTACTCAAGTAGTGTTTTAAATATTGTCACAACTGCCATATTAATCATTCCTATTTTTCTGCTTTTCTCATGCTGTTTCAGCCACTCCATACAATTTGCAACAGACCATGGACAGAAAGAATCATCAAAGAACCTGGGAAGGAAACTGGCATGAATTCAACAAAAAGGACAGGACCTTGTATTGCCCACTATTTTTTTTTCTCCTGTGGTTTCTGATCTTTAATCTAGTCTTATTAATCACTACCTTTGTTTTGAAGTACACTCATTTTATCTTGATGGATGTTAACCTCTTTCTCCTATGAATTAAGTATTTCCTTACTGTCTGAGATTATCTCATTGCTGAGATGTAAGGTAGGCCCGACAAAATTATTTCCTCCACCAGGCCTGCTGACACTTTCTTGGGTGGAGGAACATTGCTTAGATCTCCATGAAATATATTATGTCATTTAATATTCATGTACGGATCTTCTGATTTTTAAGCATGCTTTCTTTCCTTAACTGGTGAAAGTCTCTGGGAAAGAGAGGTTCTGTAGGAATGGATTCCATCACTGCTAGTTCTTGAGGCCTAATATAGTATACAGTACTCAGTGAATTCAGAATTAGTTATTATGACAAAAGTTATCCTCAGTGGTATAATATTTGTATTATAAACTTTTATATTTGAAATAAGGACTGCACTAAACCTAGAAAAGAGAAGAAATGTATCTGAATGTATCCCAGCACATTTAATCAGGTATTGGTCACCATATCACTAGTACCAGCACAAATATTTGGAGTTAATTCAGTGTGTCATAAAAAGATCCCTGGCTTTAAAGTGTCACATTCTCAACAATTGACCTAACAAAGCTGTTGATTTAGTATGGTAATACATAACTTTAACGTGCTTTTTTCCCCCAGTGGAGCAAGCTCCCTCTACCCCAAGCATCTTGAGAGTCCACCCCTTCTATATTCTTGCACCTCCCCTTTCTGTCTCTTTAGATATGTATGTACATTTACATCAGATAATGTTTAACAAAAAACAATAGTGGAGCACAGTAGCCCAAACATATACAATGCTGCACATGCAGAAGTGGGTGAATCAGACAACTGAAATCCTGCAAAAGTGTTCTTGCACACACCTGTATGCCCACCCCCAGCTACTCTATATATACAAACTCTGAGACTACATAGTAGTTGGGAAAAGATGTATTCCCTATCCATACTGTGTTGCAAACTCACTCATGTACTACGAGGTTTACTGCTACCTCTTCCTTGTATACATGCAAACCTTATAAGCTCTAAGTTAATAACAAAATTACTTCCAGTACCTAATTAAGTACCACATACAACATTCAACTGCCCACTCCCTAAGCCAAACCTAATATGCGTTTTAGTGAATGATCCTTGCCTTTCCAACCATCAAGCGAAAAGCCATTAGATCACTCTGTTGGTACTTACACAAATGAGTGTTCACTTGCATGAACATTCACTCAGTTTTGCAACCTGAAATATTGTCAGCCAAAGTGGCAGTCAACCTTTTTACGTGTGTGTATGTGTATATCTGAAGCCGTGGTGGTACAGCGGTTGCGTTGTTGCCTCACAGCAAGAGGTTCTCTCTTTCGATTCTCAGCTAGTGTGTGGGGAGTGCTTTCAGTGTGGAGTCTGCATGTCCTCCCTGCGGTCGAGTGGCCTCCGAAAGATGTGTGGATTGGTGTGCCTTCGCTGAAGGTTGGGTGTCAGGCTGGCAACTCGGCACCATAAAAATCTATTGCCAATCAGCAGACTGGAGTTCCGCTGTGGTGACCCCTAACTGGGAAAAAGCCGAAAAGACAAACAACATATATATATATATATATAATTCCACAGACTAACTATGAAGCCATCAAACTTTTGAGTGAGAGGAAAACTTTCTTACCCCATAATTCTGCAGTTTCACACTTGTATGCATTGAGTCAGGAGTTGATCACTTTATATAGTCAAATTGGGAGCAGGTAAAAAAATTAATTGGTGTAAATTTTTTCTTCCATAAGAAAAACATATTTAATGAGTTTGATTATATTAGCATTAAGGCTTTTTATATTTAAATGGATCTTACAATTTTTAAACACTAGATTTTATAAACAGTAAAGCAACTGACCTGCTTTTTAAAGTTTACATTATTGATCATCCTTACAACCATTTCTTATCTGAGAACCTTGTGTATTTCTGCTTTGGTGTGGCATGAGGCAATTTTGAATGCTTTGAGTTGCCTAGTCATACAAATGTTTACATGACTAGTACAAAAGTCATAAAAATGCTACCTTTGATCATTCTGAAAACAAGATTACTTGAAATTATGGATTAAGCAAGTAAAGACTATGGTTCTTGTCCTGTTTACAGAGGAACAGGAATGATGGTGTTTACCTACAGAATTATTAAAATGGTAACACATTTGCATATACATCTGGAAAAGGGCAGCATGGATGTGCCCAAAATATTGACAAAGGCAGTACATTAAGTAAAGTTAAAGGAAGTAACTTTTGTGTATTATCAGGAAGAATTCAAATTTGTGTTAAATAATACAACAGATTCATGAAAAATGTTAGATAGACCGAGAAACCATGGGCTATTTGGAAAAAGAAGCAACTGAGGAAGTGCGAAAATATAAATAATAAAATCTAGATATCTTGAAAGGTATAAAAAAAGAAACCTGGACATGGGAAAGAGAGATCTGATATGGTGCAATATTTATGCAAAGGAGAAAGCCAAACTAATCCGTACAAAATAACAGCTCCGAAGATCTTTTAAGATAAACACAGGCAAAGGCACCTAGATATGGAAAATTCACAATACAGACAAGATCATAAAGAGGGAATTGTAGAACAGATTAGTAAAGTAGAAGTTTAAATAGAAGCTGAGGTTATGGAATAGCTGCAAAGTGAAGGATTTAGTGTAGAAAGTCTAACACTGGTTATGTCACAGTATGATAGAACAGTGAGTCCCTGAAGTAAGGAGAAACAGGAGGAGCAGGAGACATCTGAAGAAGAATTATGGAAATAGGAAAGAAAGACAGATTTAATTTGGTGCAATATTTATGCAAAGGAGAAAGCAACGCTGGTATATGCAAAAAAAAAAAAAAAAATAGTACCAAACATATTTGAGAAAGACATCTGGATATGGAAAATATTAGAATGCAAAAAATAAGAAAACAAAAGGGGGAAATAGAGGATTAGTAATGAAGTTGAAGAAATGGAAACTAAAGTTATGAATTGCATGTGAAGTGAAGGATTTAGTGTAGAAATTCCAACTCTGATAATACAGCATGACAGAACAAGTAGTCCCCAAATTAAGGAGACATTGGTGGAATGGGAAGCATCTAGTTAGTTGCTATATATTGATGCCTCAAAGCTTCCAGTGGGAAACCAGTACAAAATTCAGTGGGAGTTGCAGAGCAAAGAAAAGAACCAGAAACTATGGCAACTTTGATGCAGTCTTTGTTGTGAAGTGATAGGCCGGTGAGTTCACATATGAAAGAGCAATAGATGATACAGGATGAAGCTGAAAATATGTCCCATGAAGATGTTTTCCGACTGTCTGTAGAATGCCCACAAGAAACTGAGAATAAAGAATGCACCCTCAGTTTAGAAGAAAATGATCTAAGGGAAGAGTTGCTTTATTTCAGAGATAGATAGACATATTAAGATCAATAAAAGAAATAGATTACAGCAAGTCAGTAAGACCCAAAATGTTAGTGTGATTAAACAAATGAACACAGTAATCAAAACACTTCCCAGAAATTCATGTGATATAACAGAAGTAAATAGAATATATTACTGTGTAGTTAAATTAACAATGAATAGTCTTACCACAAAAAACAAAGGGCAAAAAGAGAAAGGCAGGGAAGAAATCAAATGCCATCATAGAAGTATCGAACAGAGAAGACTATGAAGCAATTAAAACGGCTACTGTTAAAGTTCAGAAGAGGGAACAGTTCCACAAAAACATTTAGACATGATAAAAGCAACCAGCACTATCAGAACAGAGCAAGATCTGTTGTACACTATTGCAAATAAACTAAACATATCAGCATGGGCAGAAAAACTTAGAAGATATACAGTTAAATTATAAAAGAAAAGTACAAGATTGGCAATTTATTGATGACCCAAAAACGTTTTATAGAGATTTGGGAATAAGGCAAAATTAATAGATAGAAATACCAGCAAAAAAAAAAAAAAAAAAAAAAAAAACATTTAGGAGAAATATCTGTGAAGACCCTGTGGAACATAACAAATATAACAAATATACTAAATGCACAGAAGAGGTAAAAGACATGGTAAGAAGTTCAGATTTGACTACTATCACAGTTCATCCAATTTGTTGTTTATTCATTATGCAGTGTACCTTTAAGTAAATGAGTAAGGTTGGCGCCAAAATATGTTTAAATTGAATTGAGAGTAGCACATTAATTGTTCTGATGAAGTTTGCATTTAGCAAATGAAAGCGCTTAACATCAGAGGGTGTTACTTTATATGAGGATCGCTACTATTCATCACTGGATTGTGTGCTGTGGAACTTGCCGTTGTGCTTTTATCGTGTTGGTTACATTAAAGAGTTCAAAGGAGGAATTGCGTTTGCCTTTATTGCTGAATTTCAGCCTAGTTGGCTCTGTTCTTGTGAGTTTTAGTACTTGATTTTGTTTCCTGGTCGCTTATTGCTGACATGGCTATCGGTGAGGACACGCATCATATATCGGAAGCAGACGAGCTGAAGCAGTTACGAGCGGAAGTCTCCGGACGTCATGCGGAAATGAAAAAACTAACATGTTTTTAAGCTTAATGGACAATGTCAAACCGGCACTAGTGAATGTCGAGGAGCCGGATAATCATGCCAATACGGGTTCACATTGTTGCTCAAAAAAGGAAATCGTACTAACCGGTGATTCAAGTGTAGATACAGAAATCCCGAATGGACAAGGCAGTCCAGTCAACATTCTATCCGCCACTCGGCATGAGTCGCTTGAAATGCTACAGACTGATGAAAAATTTGTGCTATCTCCAGAAAGGGATTTTACATTTGACTTTAGCTTGTTACAGAATCGTATGGACATGGAAAGAAAGGGGGCTATACCGAAAACTAATACAGTGCTCAAAACATATGCAACAGGTGACAGGAAAGACTATAATAACAAAGGTATTTTTAAAAAGATTATATCAAGTCCCAATAAGGGAGTTTTGCACAACAATAATACAAGATGTAAAACAGTATGTATAGAGAATGATACGATCAATGTATTTTTAAATAATGAATATGATTTCAGTAATGTGTATCAGGTCCCCCACACCCACGAGGGGAGTTCAAACAACAATTCTTTAAAAGATATGATATATAATTTTGGTAAGAAACTGTCATCTATGTGTGTGTTCCGCTAATGATTGGCATAAAAAATATAAAAGTGGACAATGCGTATTTAAATAAATGTATCAGTATTCAGGTGGTTCCGAAAGGCATCAGATTTTTTAAATTGCCTATGGGCTTGACATATAATGATCAAGTGAAATATGAATTTAATAATCTGTTTGATGAATTTGGGTTTAAATATATGAAATTGTTAATTCAACATAATGATGAAAAAATGTCAACCCTTATTCATGAAGTAGAAATTATTAATCAAAGTATTTTACAACATGTTGATTTCAATGCTTGGCAGGAATTGTACAACAAACAATTCCACTCAGCTGATAAACTAGCTCAGAGCATTTTCAACAAAAAATATGGCAAATTAGATAGGGATGTTGAATCATATAGAACAAAGAAAGCATATATTTGGCCACAGGAAAGACAGTTTAGAATAACAGATAGAAACCATGGTGAAAGGGAAATAAGAGAGGAATATAAGGAACATTTTCAAGGAGGCAGATTTCACCCGAATTTCAAGAAATATCAAAAATTTTACAATCAACCCAACAGGAAATTGTAGTCCAACATACAGTCATAGAGACTGACACACATAAAAGAGAAGGAGCATTAGTTTATGATGTACCACTGGTAGTAGCCACTCCACCAGGTATTGAACAACTTGTCCAACCCAATGACAAGATGGTTATGAGCAATTTCAATGGCTTTAATGTTTTTAACTACTCAGATTTTATTATTAAAGAAGAATTCTATCAGTTACTAGCCAAAGGTATGATATTTATTCCCAATTCCAGATTCAATCTGGTGGAAAATATTAAAGATATTAAGTTATTTTGTAGGAAGTTAAATCTTGCCATGTTGTTCAACAGTGGTGGAGATGACAATCAAAACGCAGAAAGTATTTTAAAGAAAAAAAGTTGTTATATACCCAATAGTAACCCCACAGTCATGAACTATGAAAATTTGGTTTGCAGAGACATTTACAGGTTTAAGAAACAAGTTGGAAGGAACACCCAACCTATGTATATGCCTATAGACAATTTAAGTATAGGAGAAAGAAAATGCCTTAATGAGTTGATTAGAAATCCTGACATTAGAATAATGAAACCGGATAAAGGGGGTGGAGTGGTTATATTTTCGAACCATGATTACAAAGCAGCAATTCAAAAAATTCTTTACGAATCAGGTCATTACGAAGTGATATCTATGAATCAAGTGCATATTGGATACAGACGCATAGATTCATTTATTGAAGAATACGTTTTAGACAATAGAATCACTAAGGAGGTTTATGACTTTATTCGAATTGAATTTCCAATATTGGCTCAAATAGTGGGTATCCCCAAGATTCACAAATCTATATCCAATCCACCCTTCAGACCTATAATATCCGGATCCAAATCCAAAACTTTTAATATAGGACATACTATAGATAGTTGGGTTAAACATATTTACAATAATATCCCGCATCTTGTTATTGACTCTTGGGATTTTTTGGGGAAATTAACACCTATGGTATGTAAATCTGAGTATATTTTTGTTACCATCGACTTTTGTGACCTGTTTTCGAGTATCCCCAAAGAAGAAGGTTTAGATTACTTTTGTAATAGCCTGAGGAATTATTCCAACTTAAGCTGGGACAGAATTGTATTAATCCTAGATATGATGTCATTGGTATTAGACCATAATTATATATCCTTTGAAGGCGAAGTTTTTAGACAAAATACAGGAGTGGCAATGGGTGCATCGTGTGCACCCATTTTTGCCAATTTAGTCATGTTAGACTGGGAGATCAAGTATGTGTTTAACAGTAGTTACAAAGATCACATAAGTTTTTATGTAAGATATTTGGATGATATTTTTGTCTTATGGAATGGCGATAGGAATGATATAGTTAAATTTATGGAGTATATTAATACCACCACAGAGTTTTTAAAATTCACTTACAACGTAAGTGACAGTGGTATATCATATTTGGACACCTACATCTATAAGACAGTTGAAGGTTATGCATCTAAAGTTTACAGGAAAACAACGTTTTCAAATGATTATGTATTTTTTACCAGTAATCATCCTAGACACATTTTTAAAAATATAGTAAAGGGTCAATGTATTAGGGGAGCCATGATGTCATCCAGGAAAGAAGAGATGGAGAAAGAAATGAAACATATTTTCCAATTATTTAACAACAGGGGTACCCGAAGGAATTATTGGAAGATACCATCAACTATGTCAGCTCGCAGTGGGACATAAAATATATTCCTTTATTGGGCAAACATGAAAGTTTACATAAAACACAAACAATAAACAAATATAGAGGAGGCAGAGTTTGTGTTTTAACTTATTCTCCTTTTGTACAGTGCATTAAGGATATAGTGACTAGATTTTGGGATATAATAACTGTTACAGATGACTGTAGAGAAAAGTTGGGCCAATATCCGATTGTAGTGTATAGGACAGCTCCTAATATCAAGAAATTGTTGGAGAGAGCAGTAAATTTTGAAGACAAAATCAAGGATACACAAATACACACCAAGAAGTGCGGACAATGTAAACAGTGTAAATATATTAATACCTCACCTTATATTACATTGGAAGATGTTAACCATACTAAAATCAAGAGTAAAGGAGGTTTTTGTTATACCAAACAAGTGGTTTATTTAGCCAAATGTAATTCATGCCCCGCTTTCTACATCGGAAAGACGGAGAGGCAATTGAAGAAACGCATCTATGAACACTATTACAAAATTAAAATTAAGGATCCAAAGAATGCCTTATATAGACATATTAAAGATGCTGGTGAACAACATGTCTTCACATTCACAATTATAGACCAAGAATTTAGTAATCCTTTAGGGGGAGATTGGAAAACTAAACTGTCATGTAGGGAGAGCAAGTGGCAGATGTTGGTTGATGCCACCAGAACCCCAGGATTAAATGATTTTATTAGCATAAAACAGTTTCTTAAAATATGATTAAGTTTATGCATACACCACATATGAGCTAGTCTATGGTATTTCTATGTAATACTGTTTAGATTTACAGGTAGACATTTATTATTAATTTATTGTGAGTTTCATCTATACAAGTTATTGTTCACGTTTCTATTAATATAGGACATTTATTGTCAGGTATTTATTATATGTCTGTTGCAGTTTTTAATATATTTAACATTTATTGTATAAGTATTAGGAATTTTTAAATATTTTTAACATTTACATATTATGTGTATTATATGTTTAATTTATGTACATATTATTATATTAGAGTGAACAGAGTTTTTGTAGATAACATTGAAGTATATAGTTATTGACTACTATCACAGTTCATCCAATTTGTTGTTTATTCATTATGCAGTGTACCTTTAAGTAAATGAGTAAGGTTGGCGCCAAAATATGTTTAAATTGAATTGAGAGTAGCACATTAATTGTTCTGATGAAGTTTGCATTTAGCAAATGAAAGCGCTTAACATCGGAGGGTGTTACTTTATATGAGGATCGCTACTATTCATCACTGGATTGTGTGCTGTGGAACTTGCCGTTGTGCTTTTATCGTGTTGGTTACATTAAAGAGTTCAAAGGAGGAATTGCGTTTGCCTTTATTGCTGAATTTCAGCCTAGTTGGCTCTGTTCTTGTGAGTTCTTCTTAGAAGTTCAGATGTGCAGGATATGAAATGGGTAATAGCCAGAGGGGGGGAAAAACCCAGGCCCACATGCAGTATGTAATGTCTGGGTAAAAGTATTAACATCTTTACATGAAGATTTAGCCCTGAGTAAGAACTATTTATATGCACATCCCAAACACACCCAGCTGATTAACAGTAAAAATGATACCCCTACTTAATAAACATACAAGCTATCCTAAAAACTATAGACCAGTAACTCGCCTTCCAACGATGTACCAATTGTGTACTGGAACTGAGGCAAATAGTTTATAATCATTTAGAAGAAAACTCAATCATGGCAACAGAGCAAAAGAGTAATACAAGAAAATCATATGGAGTAAGAGATCGTAAGTTACTGGATAAAGTCATAAATGAGAATTGAAAAAGGGGAGGAATCTAAGTATGGCTGTGACAAATGGAGGTACTGCCAGCACAGCTAGCTGGAATTTTGTAAATAATCATATGCCATTTGTGAATATCAACATGGTTCATATGCTTGTGTTACAAATGTATTAGACCTGTATGTCATATAAGATGGTTTGTACAGATGTGTGCTGAAGAGATATTTTGTAGAGTACTCAGTTGAGATGTGTCCACAGTATACCCTACTGGAAGAGAACACAAATATACATAAACAGTTGTAACTGTGTAAATGTATATATTTTAACAGTGGAAACCGGAACATAGAAGGTTAATGTACAAAACTTCAGAAAAATAGTTGAAATTAAATTACTTTGTAACCGCTCCATAAAAGATTGTTTCAATGCAGCAAGTAGACAGGATGTCTTAAAACCAGGGAGCCTTCTGCATTTCTGTAAGTGTTTTATTGTTTTATGCCATCCAGCAGCTGCAAAGATCCGAGGACTATGTATTTTCACAGGTAGATGCTAAATGCCAACAGTTTCTAGCAATGGGAGTTTAGCTTGGTTACTAAAGTCAGGTGATGAGAAGTGATGTCATCCTGCAAGCTAACTAACCCAGCAGTAATATTTGAAATATTAATTTAAGAACTCTCTGTGACAGAGTATTCTGTATTTTGTCTTTGACCTGACAAGAAGACCCATTCACCACAGTTGCCTTGCTCTGTAAATAAGTTAACTAGGGTGTATAGTAATTCTCTTAGATTCAGTCAGGAATGTAGTGAAGTATAGCTTAGATGTTTTCTGTATTTATTTGAGACTGTCCTGCAATGTTCTAAGTATTTCCTGTGATTTTGAACTCTGATGTAACTGATTTGCTGAGTATTTTCTTGTTCTTTTATTATTTATCATTAAATATATTTAAACATATCATTGCGGGCTGATTATTTGTGAGACCTATTTAAGTTCTGAAAGTACTTGCATATTTATTTGGTGACACTGTGAGCCACTGCTAATAGCCTTGCTCTTGGTTAGACTACCATTTGTATTGATAGTAACATTACACAGTAAGATTGGACATCCTTTGTTAAGGGCCTTAAAGCAGCTGATAAGGCATGACTTGTGGCAGTAATAACTACCTTATAGTCTGGACAGAAGGGGGCATAGCTAGTAAACCTGTGCAAGCCTTTCCCTGTGTGCTGTTAAGCGAAATTGCACTTGATGCAGAGAGCTGCATCTGGAAATACTGTGTGTGTACTTGTTGTTCTCCCAGTGTGCACGTCCCCCACTGTTGCCAGGGATGAGGATTGAGTCTCCTTGATTACTAGGTCAGTGGTGGTGCATCACAATGCCATAGGCAGACTACAAAAAAAGCATTTGACGGCGTCCCACTTTATTGGATAAAGAGTGCTTACATATGTATAAGGTACACCCTACATTAATCAATTACATTACTGACCATGAAACAGTGGCAAACCACTCTGTGGGTAAACCATGATAAAGGACAAATTATTATCCTAGGGGAAAAATTTCAAAGAGTGATATTCTAGGGTTACTCTGTCACTCCTGATCTTTTATCTTGCCCTTAGACCATTTAGATGTCTTCTTAACAGATTAGATTGTTGTTTTCTGGGAGCCAAATTGTAACCATAAAGTGTAAAGACTTTTCATCTTTTTGTGGATGATTTAAAACTGTATGGTTCATCAGATGAGGAACTGAAAGTACAACTGCAAGTGGTCAAAACTCTCTCAGATATAAGAATGCCATTTGGTCTTGATAAATGTGCAAAAGCAACCTTTAAAGAAGGAAAGCTGCAGCACCAAGAAAATATGTCTGGGACAGGAATGTAATATAAAGGAACTTGGAAAGAATGTATAAATATTTGGGAATTGAAGGATCAACAATAAAACGTGAAGAAATGTGAACAAAACTTGAATATTTTAGAAGACTAAAATTTAATACTGAAAACAGTTGTGACATCTAGGAACAAAGTCAAAGCTGTAAACCAATTTGCTCTTCCTGTTCTAACTACAGTTTTGGGGTGATTGACTTGACCCAAAAGGCATTGGTTCAGTTGGACAGGAAACCAAGAAAAATGCTTCACGTGTATTAAATGATATATAAAAATCAGTATATACCAAGATTAAGTATTCCACATTCTGAAAGAGGTATGGGCCTTCTTGAAATTGATTGCAGATCTGTACATGTAATCATAGGATACCATGGATATCCAATAAGCTCACAGTATCCAAGCACAGCAAAAGCTTTTAAACAAGAGGAGAACAAGTCTACAATGACTTCCATATCCGTGTCAAGTGGGAATGGAATTCAACCCAAGAGTAGACAAAAATCAGGCAGCAACTGAATGTGCCAAAAAACAAAAAAAGGATCAGATGAGAAAGTAAGAAATGTGCAAAAGGCATAAATATAGCTGCAAGTACAGAAAACTCCTGGAACAACCTCACGTCGATCAGGATTTGATACAGTAATGGTTAAGGAGAGGTGAATTTAAACCAAAAAATGAAAGGTTAATCTTGGTGGCCCATGATCGTGGACTACATACATATCAATGTTCAAAGTCCATTGAACATGTCAGAGAAATAGACAAACGAATGTTGTGTAAAACAGAATTGGAAACGGTCACCTATCTTGTTGCTGGTTGTGATGACACTAATGGTAGAGGGCCTGTATACTGAAAAGTACAATGATATGACAAGACTGTTTCATTGGGAATTATATAAACATTATAATATTGAAGTAACTGAGAAGCATTGGAAACATGAGCCAGAAAGCATTATAGCAAATTAATAAGTTAATATCACATGGGATCATCCATTACCAACAGTTCAAAAAATAGATGAGAGAAAAACAGATATAGTAATCCATGAAAAGAAAACAAAAGCAGCATTGATCATTGAAATTACTACACCCAGTGATTAGTGTCTTGCATAAAGAGAGAGACAAAATCATAAAATACCAGGATTTGCAGGCAGAAATGAGGACGGTGTGGAAGAAGGGTACCTAGACAGTTAAATAGGAGCAATGGGTTTCCTAAAGAATTTGCAGTCATGTTTAGATATGCTACTGATGCATGGAACTCCATATGACTTGCAGAAGGTATCAGTTCCGGGCATATTGCAAGTGCTGCAAAGAGCTAACATCAAGGATTGAAACGGTACTAATTTCACAGACTTTAATTATACTTTGACATGGGAATGGGGTCTATTCCTACCATGGTATTAGAAACCCAAAATAACTGGAGAAATTAAACCAGAAGTCTAGAATGGGAAGATAGAATCATCAAGAGAAGTAGTTGCATTGCTGGAACTGAATTCACCCTTGAGCCTTGATGAGGTGTGACATGGAACCTGTTATTTTGTAAAAAAAAAAAAAACACACACACAAAGGTGACACTATTTTATATATATATATATATATATATATATATATATATATATATATATATATATATATATGTATATATATATACACACACACACACACATATACTGTAATATATATATATATATATATATATATATATATATATATATATACTGTATTTTATATATTGTGCAGAGAGGCAGGTTAGTAGCAAAAAAAAAAAAAAAAGACTGGGTGCACAGGAACCAGTATAAAAAAGTTCCCACTACTAGTGTAGGCACTGGTACCAGAACTAGAAAAAAAGACTATAGAATCCTTAGAAAGTGGAAACATTTGTACCTCCAGGCTATGCCTTTTTGTGGGTGTCTCTGCCCCCCATAATGGAAGTAAACAGTTAAAAAAATATATATACCAAGAAAAGCAAATATAAGGTATCCAGACAACCACTCAGCAGGTACTCTTAATGACAGTTTATTGGGTTCTCAATAAAACCACACTCAAAGCACGATAGTCACAGATTAAGCGCTTTTGTCAGAATAACCAACTTAATCAGAATACACATAATACAACTCAAAAGAATTTAAATACCCTCCCAAAAGGCAAAAACCCTGACATCACATCCTACTATTAGATCACTTCCTGTCAACTAATGCACATATTTAAAGGAAATAATACTCGACTTAAATTGCCAAGACATATAAAAAAGTATACTACCATATTGCAAATAAATATAAAAATGTAAACACACATACATATCACCAATGAATATAAATCTATATACATATATAACAAACTGTAAATACTGTGATACAAAAAATGGGGTAGTAAACCCATGAAGTAACAATAAAAAACTTTTAAATATTTTTTAAATACTTTTAAAATATTTTTTAAATATAAAACAAAGCTCTTAGCTTCAACAAGGGCATAATACTTATACACTCGTTGATGCCAGGATATGAACCTGCATTCAACTTAATTTGCCATTTTAACTCTAATAATTCTAAATAATCATCTACTGGGCCACCCCGGGATCCCAGGTCCGCATGATCAATGGCAAAAAAACTAAAAAAATGCATTGGATATTTGTCCACATGATTGAAAAGTGCATTATTTTTATTTTTGCATTTAATATCATAGCAGTGCTCATATACTCTCTGCTTAAAGGCCCTTTTTGTTTCGCCCACATAAAATACATTGCATAACCCGCACTTAGCAATATATACCATCCTTTTCGAAAAACAAAAATGTTTTTTTACTGGGGTAGATTCGTCCAGAATTCTTGATAAATATATATTCACCATCCATAACATATGGGCGGTGCCCACACCTACCACATTTAAGGCATCCACTAGTTTTGTTCTCTTTCTTCTGTCTTTCCAAGAGTGCTTTAAAGCTATAATCTTTTTTGTAGACAATCACTGGTTTATCCCCTACGATTTTAGAGACATCCTGGTCCAGTAACATCACTGGCCAAAAATTAAGCAATGTGTTTTTGATTTCATAAAAATCCAAGGTGAAGGTTAGGGTGCACGATCTTGGAAAAAATATTGTTGTTGGAATGTAATCTATCTCTAACATTTCCATCATCAATACCACAACCACTGAATAAAACTTTTACTATTAACCCATTCTGTCTTTTGACAGTAACCTCCTTTTCGATTTCTTTTAAAAAATTCATAGGTTAACCCCTTCTTCTAAACATATCAATAAGTTTATCACATTTCTATCCTATCTATCATATCCTATACCCATTCCTCCTGTCCAGTCTGCTTCAGAGGATGTGTGTCTTAGTGACTGTGGTTTTTCTGATAGTCAGACAGCTGTTCCTAAAAAGTAGTTAGGATGTATAACGTTCCCAAACCTGATCCAGCAGCTATAGCTTTAGTTGACTTCTCTTCTGCTAAGCATTTAGTTAAATCGAATACTGCTCTTTCAAATAAGGATGGGAAATTATTGTATATTTTTGCAACTTTAAATTTCAGAATTTTAAATTGTCAGGCTCATATGCCCTTGCTTGAATCCAGACTGACCTCCCATCTAACTCTCTTTATACTTCTCTTCATTACTTCTCCTTCTTCTCTCAATACTAACCCTCTGTAGCTCCCCTATCTCTCAAATGGACTTTCTTTTTTCTCTACAAGGTCGCTTTCTCCTTTTATAAGATATATTACTGCAACATGTCATCTCACCTTGTTTTTAAACCTATTAATCATTCCTGCTGTGCAATTTCTGTTTCCTAGAACTAGTGCCCAGGCACTAATTGTTTATCATAAATCTTAATATTGTAAATATTTTTGATTCTTATAGTTGTTATGAAAGAATATGGGATCATGGATCCCTTTTGTATTTCTCCTTTGTTTTGTTTACCTATCTTAACGTGCTACTGTAAATGTAACTACACTACATTGAATTTGTTCTTTACATTCTTATAATTTTTTGTTTCTTTTGTCTCTTTTATTGTCCTGTTTGAATGTTTTTAGTAGTATATAGTGGAGCTTTTCTCCTTGGGCCTTTGCTGAAAATGGACATGTATCCAGCCAGACTAGCCCGGTCAACAAATGTAAAATAAAATAAATAAATAAACATTCTGTTTGGACGTCCCCTTCATCTGACACCATTCTAGCGATTCTGATAAATTGTCCCTTAACTAGGAATGGGTTAATAGTAAAAACTTTTTTTTAATGACCTGAATAACTTGTTCACAGGGTTCAACTGTCTCCAGTAGGCCCCCCTCCCTCAGGAGAGGATCAAGGAGCAGAGGGGGGAGAGGAAGGGACAAATGTATTATCAGAACAACAACTACAGCCATTATCCATCATGGAGGGGAGGGAAGGGGGCCTACAGGAGATAGTTGAACCCTGTGAACAAGTTATTCAGGTCATTCAAAATAATGCTGATTTTACTATTTATAATTTTAGTCAAGTTTGTGTTGATGTTGATTGGGCTAATTTGTTCACGAAAGGGTTGAATTTTGTCCCAGGGAGATCAGCAAATGTTGACAGTATTTTAAACCTTAAAATGTACGTGAGGAAATTAAATTTATGGGTACATTTTGGTAATACTATTATTACTCAAAATGCCCACCAGTTGCATAGACCCAGCACCAATATTCCACCTACCCACCCTCTTCTTGTGATTTATGAGACACTTTGTGAAAATGAACTTAGGAAAATCATTTTGAATAATAATCACAGGGGTTATGTTAACAATGTGGACGAAAAAGAATGGATATTACTTCAAGACATCATTAGTAACAATAACATCAGGCTTATGAAACCTGATAAGGGGGAGGGCTGGTCATTATGAATTATTTGGATTACAATAGTAAAATGTTTGATCTATTGTATACTGACACGTATCGAGAAGTGTCAGTCAATGAGATGAATCTAGCCTATAGGAACATCGATTTGACCATTGAGGAATTGTTACTTAATTGACAGATAAATATTGACACACATACATTCTTAGAGGTGTAAAACCCCCAGAACATCTACCATCTTCGGCATCCCAAAGATACATAAATCCATTCAGAACCCCCCTCTACGTCCGATTGTGGATGCCAAGGCTTTGAAAACATATGGGTTGGCCAAATTTGTGGACAATCAATTGAAAGGTCTAGTGGAAAAGATGCAGTGGATTATTAAAGAGTCATGGGATTTTTTTAGGTAGAATACATCCAGATATGTATGATGATGGCCTTATTATGGCCACATTGGACATCAAGGATCGATTTTCAGTAATCCCACATGAGGAGGGGCTTGACTGGTTTTATGAATACCTATGTAGGCATTCTGATTTAAGTTTTGACACCAAATATGCCATTAGGACCTGTATGGAACTTGTTTTGAAAAATAACTTTTTAAGCTTTGATGGCCACCTCTTTAAGCAAACATTAGGAGTGGCCATGGGAGCATGCTGTGCCCCTGTGTTTGCCAACATGGTTTTGGTACACTGGGAGGAGGAATACATTATGAATTCATGCTACAAAGACCATTGGGTCCTATATGGTCATTATTTGGATGACATAGTCCTTTTATGGAAGGGGGGTGAGGACAAATTAGGTGAGTTTTTTGAATACCTTAATAGTACCACAGATCTTTTAGAATTTACCCTGAACTCTGACATAGAGAGCTTGAATTTTTAGATGTCACTATTGTGAAGGATTATATGAGTAAATCTTTTATATCTAAGCTGTACAGGAAACCTACGTATTCAAATACATTTTGAGAGCTGGCACCCAATTCATCAGAAAAAGTCCCTAGTTAAGGCACAATTTATCAGAATCGCTAGAATGGTGTCAGATGAAGGGGACTTCCAAACAGAATGTGATAAACTTATTGATATGTTTAGAAGAAGGGGTTACCCTATGAATTTTTTAAAAGAAATCGAAAAGGAGGTTACTGTCAAAAGACAGAATGGGTTAATAGTAAAAATTTTATTCAGTGGTTGTGGTATTGATGATGGAAAGGTTAGAGATAGATTACATTCCAACAACATTTTTTCAAGATCGTGCACCCTAACCTTCACCTTGGATTTTTATGAAGTCAAAAACACATTGGTTAATTTTTTGCCAGTGATGTTACTGGACCAGGATGTCTCTAAAATCATAGGGGATAAGCCAGTGATTGTCTACAAAAAAGATTATAGCTTTAAAGCACTCTTGGAAAGACAGAAGAAAGAGAACAAAACTAGTGGATGCCTTAAATGTGGTAGGTGTGGGCAGTGCCCATATGTTATGGATGGTGAATATATATTTATCAAGAATTTTGGATGAATCAACCCCAGTAAAAACTTTTTTGTTTTTCAAACAGGGTGGTATATATTGCTAAGTGCGGGTTATGCAACGTATTTTATGTGAGAAAAACAAAAAGGGCCTTTAAGCAGAGAGTATATGAGCACTGCTATGATATTAAATGCAAAAATAAAAACAATGCACTTTTCAATCATGTGGACAAATCTCCAACGCATTTTTTTAGTTTTTTAGCCATTGATCATGTGGACCTGGGACCCCAGGGTGGCCCAGTGGATGATTATTTAGAATTATTAGAGTTAAAATGGCAAATTAAGTTGAATGCAGGCTCATATCCTGGCATCAATGAGCGTATAAGTATTATGCCCTTGTTGAAGCTAAGAGCTTTGTTTTATATTTAAAAAATATTTTGAAAGTATTTAAAAAATATTTTAAAGTTTTTTATTGTTACTTCATGGGTTTATCACCCCATTTTTGTATCACAGTATTTACAGTTTGTTATATATTTATATACATTTATATTCATTGGTGATATGTATGTGTGTTTACATTTTTATATTTATTTACAATATGGGAGTATACTTTTTCATATGTCTTGGCAATTTAAGTCAGGTATTATTTCCTTTAAATATACGCATTAGTTGACAGGAAGTGATCTAATAGTAGGATGTGATGTCAGGGTTTTTGCCTTTTGGGAGGGTATTTAAATTCTTTGAGTTGTATTATGTGTATTCTGATGAAGTTGGTTATTCCGACGAAAGCGCTTAATCTGTGGACTATTGTGTTTTGAGTGTGGTTTTATTGAGAACCCAATAAACTGTCATTATGAGTACCTGCTGAGTGGTTGTCTGGATATCTTATATTTGTTTTTTTTTTTTTAAATATATGCCAACCAAAAGGCATAGAAACAATAAAGTGGACTATTAAGGATGAGTAAGATATTGCACACTGTTGCTATTATGCAACAAAACCAGAATTTCCACAAAGGATATTTAGCAAGAGTAAGAAAGAAAAATATTTGCACAATTAAAACTATTAAAGCCACAGATCAAAGCAAAACAAGGAAGAAGCATTGGGATGCCTGGAAAAAGATGCAACTGAGGACGTTTTACATGATAAAACTCTCCATTTTTGTATTCTTTATCAAAAGTTATAAAAAGAAAGACATGGGCAGGGAAATAGAGCTACAATTGCACAGGGTGTATGAAGAGAAAAAAGGCATGCTAATTTGAATAATGAAGCTCCAAAGATATTTGAAGATAAATATTGACAAGGACACCTAGAGATGGTAAATTTTGACAGGAAAAAATAAGATTACAAAAGTAGAACATGATAACTAAAAATAAGTTTAGTGATGATAAAGTGAAAGCATTTTAAGTGGTAGACCTACTAAAAAGTGAAAGATTTTGTATGGATGCTCGGAAACTGGCAATATTGCAACATGATGGGTCAGAGTCCCCAGGTGGTGGTGCACCAGATGGAGCAGGATGCATCTGGACAAAAATATACCACAAGGTGGTTTTGCATGTTTCTGTAGGACACTTGCATGAAAGTCCAGTCAGATTTGCACAGCAAAGGGAAAGAGAAGGCAACCGAGACCAAAGAGGATGGTCTGTCTAGAAGGGAATGTTCCAAGGGAAGACCTGCTTGATTCTATGGAAATGAGCAGACATATTAAGATAGAAGGAATAGATTGCATTAAGTGAATAAAACAGAAAGTAATACAAGACTGGTAAAACAGATGAACACAGTAAAACAGACAAACGCAGTAATTGGGACTATGGTTGTGGCAGCTAAACTAATAACAGATAATTTATTGTCATAAAAATGCTATAATGGAAATATTGAATATATAAAGCTATAAAGCTGCTAAAGTAAGAAGTATCACTATTACAAGGATACACAAAAAGAAAAAAAAAATCAAATTCTTTGTATGTGTTGCTTTTACATGTATACTACTTTAAATTGTAAACTAAAAGCTGTCAGCATAAGCAAAACAAACTTGGAAGGTACACAAATGTAAACTCTTGATCTTTAAAACTTGCTGACTTGAAAGTATGCCAGTAGGTGATAGTGTTGGATTTTCACCGATACCTAGTTTTCATGGATCTAGAAGATTTTGACAAGGATTTGCAGTACCCTCTGGTTCTTGGGTATCTCTCTAATTAGAGTAGAAAGTAACAAAAAAAAGCTAGCAAGCAATGAATATTAGTTCCATTTTGATTAGACTATGTCTAAATACAATTTCTTTAGACTGGATAGAAATAAAGGACACATTTTGCAACTGAAGCTGTACAGACTGTACTTACAAAATATGCAACAATTTTAAAGAAGTAATAAGTATGTTTAATACTGAGCAATTTATTGTTCTGATGCATTTAGTAAACTACCTTCTAGGAAAAGCCTACAAACTTGGACAGGTGTAATCAAGTACTTATGTTAGATGTAGACATCAATGTGTATTGAGAAATTAAACACTAGACTTCTGAAGATGTAACGTTGTAAGTAAATGCATTCTTCTTGGAAAGCTAGTCTAAAATAACCAAGTCAACATTTTAAATGTCCTGTTCCAGAACACCAGCATTGTATCAAATGATGGTATATAATTGTTTAAAAGCATAATATTTCTGTAAGGTTATATAATACAGAAAATGTTATAACAATATCATCCTGGAATGTCCAGAAGGAAACCATTGTGAGAATATGGTCTGGTAAGGATCAGGATGTAAAAGAAGTAAAGATGTGTGATAAATTTTAAGTAAATTGTAAATCAGCAAATTGCCCCTTACATCCTTGGGACTAGCCTAAAAATCCATGGTCTAGACTGCACATGGACTGTGCTATCCCAGTGCTTTGGAACAGTGATTCTGATTGTGGTAGGTGGGTGGATGTGAGTGACGAGACCTATGCTACTTCACAATCAGGGAATAAATGAGGCAGAGTGTAGCATACAAAGAATCCCAGACATGTTAGTGTCTGATAATGGTTCTTGTTTCTCCAGAAATTTAATTTGTCATGCAATTACTGTGGCATTTCATGTTTTAGGGTAGCATGGCAGAGGGTTGTACAGACTTTTAAGGAAGGTTAAAGAAAGTGTGGAAAATAAACTGTCATGTTTTTTCTTCAGATACTGAATTACCCCACAGATGAATACTGGTTTATCTCCAGTAGAAATACTCCCAACAAGAAGACAGACTTTTTGACTCTTCTGCCAGACTTAAAAGGAAAACTCTAGTCAGTTCTTAGAGCTTTATCCATCTGTACCCCAACTACATCTAGGATGATCAGATTTTGATTACTGGCTTGGGTGTCCAACATGCTTGCTAAAGGAGGATGGGCGTGGCCACCTGGAAGGGAGGGCAGGAAACATACAGCCACTGTGTCTCTTAGAATGAGGCAGCATTACTGTGCATGTCCTGTAGAGGTGAACTTTCAGCTGACCAAGCCACTACCTGGAGCCACTCTTCAGTAGTGAGTATATAGAAGTATGTGTTCACAGGGGATGACATTGTAGGCCCTGTTTTGATGTAGATGGCTCTTACAGGCCAAAAAACCAACATTATTGTCAAGGTGCTTGCAAGAGCACAATCAACCCATGTGGGTGCCTGTCTGATAGACCCTCCTCCCTGTACTGTATTTGGGTAATTCCTAGTGGAGAAGAATAAATGGGCAGAGTTTGACTGAAGGGATTGATGGTTGTTTGGAATGGGGCAAAATCACCCAGCAAAATAAAATAAAAGCAAAAATCCAAAAGAAAAATAGTGGGACCTGAAACAGATATTTACTAAACATAAGCTTTTAAGTTCTTCTGGGGATGGTTTATATGAAAAAAATTACATTTATGGCCCTAATTCATAAGTTCGTAGATTAGTACTAGGCTAGCTGTCCTTTTAGGGACATTTTAAGCCTAGCCAATTACCCTGTGAGAGAATCAAACTCTGCACTTTGTAGCCATAAGATAAACACCTTAACCATTATGCCAGCCTCCCACTTACCTCTTTCCTGGCATAAATGAGTGTTGTTCAGGACCATTGTCTTCTAGTTTGGTCATATATCTGTGAGAAAGCATGCCCATGAAGTCTGAACAAGATTCACAGAGAATAAAGTAGTCTGTGAACCTGAAAAAGACAGAAGTTACAAAGTTTCCAATGCATTTGTTACCAGAGGTATCTGATATGACATATTAAGAAATGCAGAGTGCATATAGCAATGCTACAGGAGACTAATTTGGAAGGAAATGAACATGTGCATTGATAAAGAAATTATTTCAGGATGGATATTTAACAGAATGTTGGGGACAAAGGAAATGTGAAATAGTTCTACTAATTGCTAGAGGAGCTCCAATAGTGATAGAAGAGGAAAAAAGGCAATAATGGTAGATTTATGGTAATAAGGGATATTGTCAAGGGAGGAGGATTATGCTGGTATTATTTATACTCCACCAAAAATTGCTATTATGGAGCTTAAGAAAAATCTGCTTTTAGCGAGAAATATTATATGTAGGTGGGGATTGAAACTTGATTTGCAACAGTGAGGATGTATCTGGGAGGACCTAGAAGGGAAAATATAACAAAAGAGGGTACGTTTCTGAAGACATTTGTGAAAATATTTAGTATGGAAAATGTAAGTTCAGTAGTAGGAGAATTTACATATTATTCCCCAAGGTACAGTAAATGGGCTAGACTACACATAAATTATATTTGACAGAAACATGCATTTAATTGAGCTTCAACACGTGCCAGTACCAACTATGATAAAACCTGTTTAGCTGTCTGACAAGGTTGAAGTATTGCAGAATAAGGGGAATCTCGCAGAAGAAGAGGTGGCCTAACTGCAGAATGCTAACTCCAGAGCTCAAAAACTCAGGCAACAGAAAATAAGTAGAAAGGGTTATTGCCAAACTTTGGGAGCCTATAACTAAAAAATAACATGAGATCCTTTGGGGTATTAAAGATATGTTGGAAATGTCAGAAATTTGTATAAAGCAGAGAAATGTGGAAATCAAGAAACAGCACAAATGGAAACATTTATCGAAAGCTTAAGTATGTCAGGGTTAGAGGTAGACGAGGTTCAACAACTAGCAATTAAGATATGATGACATAAGAAAAATGCTAATGTATAATATATCTGCAGAAAAGTCTACAGGAATGGATGATATTCCTGTGGAAGTTTGGAAGCTAGAAGGAATGAAAATGATAAACTTTAAGGTTTTGTTTAACTTTATTTTAAAATGAGGGGAAGCACAAACATGCTGTAAGAAAGTTGTGGTGGATGTAATACTTAAAGATGGTAAAGACCCAGCTTCATATACACCCATTTCAATTTTAAACCATGGTTATAAAGTGTTTGTATCTATAATAGCTAAGAAAAATGCTGAAGGCGTTGCTAAAATCAATAGATATGGATCAATGTTTTGTGGAGGGGAGGTAAAAATTTGACACTAGTAGAATAATGATCCAGAGAGAGCGGCCACGGTGGTGTAGTGGTTAGCATTGCTGCCTCACAGCAAGAGGTTCTCTGGTTTAATCCTCGTCTGGGGTGCCTTCTGTGCAGAGTCTGCATATCATCCCTGTGGTTGTGTGGATTTCCTCCCACATCCCAAAGACATGCTGTAGGTGGATTGGGCACTCTAAATTGGCCCTAGGTGTGAGTGCATGCATGTGTGTGCCTTCTGTGGAAGGTTGGGTGTCAGGCTGGCAACTCAACACCATAAAACTCCAGTGCAAATCATGAGTGGACAGGTGATCCGCTGTGGTGACCCCTAACTGGGAAAAGCCAAAAGAAGAAGAATAATGATCAAGAGGGAAACAGATTGTAAGAAAATACCCCTGTTGGTGGGTCTTGATGCAGAGAAAGCATTCAACAGAGTAAGCTGAGACTTCATGAATATGGCTATGGAAGCATTTACATTCCCTGATACAATAATCAGGTTAATTAGGAGCATATATGAAAGCTCAGGGGCAAAACTTAAAGTGGGATTGTTCCTCTCTGACAAGTTGTGTCTGAACAGAGGAACTGATACAGGGATGTCTTCTTTCCCCTTTATTTTTTTTTTATATTTAAAGCCAATACCAAAGAAAATAAGGGATTCAGGAATTCAACGATATACTTGGTATAGTAATCAGGAAAAGTCTTTATTTGCAGACAGTATTTTGTACAGCAGAAAAGGACATAAGTATTGTGGAAAATGAGAGAGATTCAAGTCTTTTAGGGATATAAAAGCAATGAAGATAAAACAAAGCTTATAGTTGTAAACAATGTACCCACACATGAATTGGTTCAGCAAAATCCACATTTTATGGGGACAATAAAGTTAAGTATTTAGGAGTATGGATTAAGAAGGATTCTGCTAAGGGAGCTAAAGATATATGTGAAGAATCTAAACAAAAATATAACTCAGAAACTAAGAAACTGGAAGCTCTTGCTTATGGATACGGATAGCAAGATACAAGCAGTGAAAATGTTTAGTCCCATTGGTTTTATACATAGTTCAAGCATATTATCAACCAGAGGAGAAGTGGTTAGTAATAAGTTAAAGTAATGCATTTGTGATGGGAAGAGGACAGGGCTCTAGTGGGATACGTTGACCCTTCCAATAGAACAAGGTGGTATAGGATTATCTGATTTGAAGGGATATTTTAGAGCTAGGTGGTTAAGGCTCATATACATACTACAAGCAGACAGCAGTAATTCAAAGTGGTAAGGGATGATGAAGTGGGGGATTCAGGAAATAAGGAGAGAATGGAATTTTGGATGCAGATCCTTAAGGAGAATAACAGTCAGGCAGAATATTATATTCAGAAAGTATTCTAAGAACTAAGCCAACATAAGAATGGAGAAAGGACATTTTGCCAATAGGGATACCTGCAATTGGGGGTGCAGAGAATAAGCAGGGGGTGGTGGAATTTACTGGAGAAAAAGGAGGATGCAGTATCTTTGCTAATAAATGGAATTAAGGTGTTTGGAGCAAACAAGCAGAGAGGAAAAGCTAATAGAATGGGAAGAGGTCAAGATGACATTTGGACTGCAGGTTAGAGACTGCCTTCCCTATCAAACATTGATATCAGGGGGGAGGCAAATAGGAATACTTGCTCTGGTCATGTTTTTGGATGGATCTAGAACAGAAGCTGATGTCATAGGGATAATTAGTTGGGCATATAAAATATTGCATAATAGTTATAGAAATCGATGAGGAAGTGAGAAAAGATTGGGAAGAGAGAGTAGCTGAGCAATTCAAAAAGAAACAATGGAAGAACATGAGTAAGGCTCCCAGATATGCAACAAGGTCTAGAAGATTTAGAAAGTGTTATACCCCATGCAGACTCTAAATAATTTTTCCTTGGATAGATGCCAAATATTGTAAGTGTGATGAGAAATAGAGGTAACTGGGAACAATTGTTTTGGGAGTATAATGAGTTGGCAGTCTTTAAAAATTCCATACAGAGTACACTGTCAGAAATATTGAGTGAGCAAATAGGTATAACTAAGGACAACATTTTTGTGCTGGACTACGAGCTCTGAATTGCGCACACATAACAAGGCCTTAGTATGTTTAATTCTGGTGGTTGCCAAAACAGCAGTTACTAGAAAATAGAACTCAAAGTCTAAACCATCTATATTTGTATTAGTGAATATTGTAACAGAGATAAAAGAACTGGAAGTGGGATCTTTTGAAAAGGGTAGGAACAAGTTACATAAAAAAATGGAAATTGTGGGAACAATACACATAGAATAATGTTTTGTAGGAGGCATGATTAAAGGAAGACAGGAGTTGAGCAATTTCTGTAATGTGGGAATGATATATGCGATGCATAATGTATGTAACTGGGAATAATTGTAATATGTTTTTTTTTCTTTTATATAAATGTATGTTTGCCTATGTCTTTAGTGATAATTCAGTAAAAGTGGTGGTGAAACGGGGGGATGCAGTATCTTAGCTAATAAATTGTTATTCTGGTTAGTACATTTTATAACTGTCATGAAAAAAAAAAACATCTGACTACTTTCAAGGCCAAGCTGATTCTGTTTCCTCTACTTATGATAGCTATCTCTTTTATCTCTGTAGAGACTTCTAGAAGTTTCTCGCCTACTCAGCCACAAACACAAATTTTATTACTGTTGTTTTGATGGAAGTTTAGATTTTTTTGTTATAGTTGCAAACATTTTTAATATATTAGACCTTATGTTCAATGTCTGTTTCCACAGCACTTGAAGGAAGTTTACCTTCTCCCCTAGTTCACCCTGTTTAACTTTGGCAAAAACTCTTATTATCTGATTCCCTGAAACAGACAGCCTGCACAAAGAAGTGTCTCCACTTTTTCTTGTTTAAGAATCAAACTTTCTGAACATATTTATTTATTTGCCAGGATAGTCCATCTGGATCAGGAAAAGCAAACCTCTTTTCAGCTGTGGCCTAGAGAGAAAAGTTCAATACATTAATGTGAAAAAGATGATGTACAACAAAACAGAAAAAAAGTTAAAATAATTTTCATAGTAGGATAACATGGTACAGGGTAAGCTCATTAACAAATGGTAGGAAAAACAAGAAATAATCCTACAGATTTACAATTGCACTCATTTATCACAATCACATATATAAAACAGATTCAGCCTAGATCATAAAAAGCTGCATAGCAGTATCAGAGCACAATAGGGATAGTCATAATGCAGTACACAAAATTAGTAGTACTAAAAAGACATTCATACTCTTATCAAACAAATCAATAAATCTTACATTAATTACAGATGATATTCTGTCTTCCATTTTATATCAGTCATTTATCCATGCTTTCATAAAATATTCATTGTCCATTTTTGTAGTGTTAATTTCATTTCACAAGCCATGTGACTTTAGGCTAGGGAATAACATTCCATTGGAAGAAAGCAAATTGCATGACTTCAGTAATCAATAATACAGTCAAACAATATCCTTCAGATACTTTATAATCTTTCTTCTTATAATGTCAGTTAACATTTGTCCAGTGGAGCAAGAAACTACTCCAGAGCTCATATATGAGTCTTACATCCCCTCCCACTCTCTCTTCCATTTTTTAATTAAAAGATACCTTTATTAATACTACCCCCTCTTTCATTTTGAATATCTAATAGTTTTATTTTTACACATTCATTGTAACACTCAAATGGCTGTTTCCATGCATTCTAAACTGTGCACATTTACTCTGTACTACTGACCATGATCAAATAACTGCTGTTGAAGTCTTTGTGTATGTTATCAGCACACAAACTTTGAAATATTTATTTAGTCATCCTTTGTTGACAGGGTTAGCCCCCACTATGCTAGTAATATCTTTTCAGACCCAGTTGGTATTTATACTACCAAGGGAAATTTGTCCAGGGCATCAGGGAACTGCCCCTACTTTGTTGGGTGCTGTGGGATCTTTTGCATCCACCTGCGCTACCACCAACTCGGGCAGATGATGTCTCAGTTTAATGTCTCATCTGAAGGATGACACACTCAGGAGTGCATCACCTCCTCCTGTTGCACTGCAGTGTCCACAATTCATTTACCTGGTGTGGAAATAGAACCCATAGCCTTCTGCACCAAAGGGGAGTAATGCTACCTGATATCCTTCCTGTCACTCTTGTAGTATTCTTTATTGCTGTGATATGCTGCTGGGGAATAACTAAATGTTTGGCTAACCTACCAAAACCTGTACACCTTCCTGGTACTAGACATCAGACTCATATCCTGCATGCAAGGTGGAAGTTACATATGTGACGTAACAGCACCTAATCCTCAGAACTTTTTTGGCACCAGTCCAAAGGCTACTTTTAAATTTGGTTTACAAGTTGTTCATTCAGTTGGTTCCACTACCAAGCCTTCTAAAGATGTGTCCCATTGGGATCTCTTCCTTCCTTTTTTTCTTCCTGTTACTTTAGCTTTACATGTCATCCAGGAAAGGAAAATGTGAGTGTGGGAGGCAGATTCCCTATAAAGATAGACACAAACATACTCTGTGTGAGATTTGTCAGGTGTTTTTCCCCAAGACTCTGTAGTTGTCTGCCATCTCTTTCCATTTATTTGGAGAATCAGCAGTTAATGCCTTTAGTTCAGGGTACCACAGCTGAATCTGCCTGCCCTGACATTCAGCCACCACTTAAAAAGAAAGCCAAAAAGGTGCAAACTATCCTGCTGCTGTTCAGCCTCCACAGAACATCTCCATCAGGTTGGATGAAGAACCCAGTGTCCAGTGCTAGCATCAGCTTCCACTGCCATGACCGAATTGCAGTCTGACATGGAGCTGTCTACTAACTGGTTCACTGAGGCTGTGCTTACATCTGGTGCAGATGTGGTTGGGGAGCTTTGGCTGGTTATCTTGGAGTGGCCTAGGAGATTCCCAAAATACTTCTCAGGGAAGAGGTGTCTGGTATTCTCACTGAGTCTAGGCTGGGGTCTAAACCACCTAGATTTGTGAAAGCTGATGTTCCATTGAAAAAAAAGCAGAAGACTAAGAATATGGCCCCTGTGGCTAAGTATTCCTACAAAGAATAGTAGAATTTTAATCAAGTGCTTTTCAATGCTCTTATGGTTCTTAAGCCCCCCTAAAGGAGGATCTGTTCTTGCTTCTATTCCCTGGTCTTCTACTCCTTCCAAATGGCCCAGGGACTCTGATTTCTCTGAATACTTTGACCTCTGGTGAAAAGTCATTAGCTTACTCCTCTCAGATCTACTCTCCTCATGGCCTGGGGTCTAAGGAAGAGGATTCACTTTCTCCTGATTCTCTGTAGATAAATTATCTTCTTGCATATATGGTGGTTTATATGAGGGAACACTTTAAGTAGGAATGTTCTCAGGTTTCTGATGTTCAAAAAGGGTACTATGAACTCCTGCAAATATTCTCTTCAGCCTTCTGCAGTCCCTCCAATTCTGGCTTCCCCTTTAGATAGTTTTACTGCAGCTTCTCAGGCCCCTGATTCTCAACCTTCTGCCCCTAAGAGACCAGACTGGTTCTATAAATTTCCTGAAGCTCAACATTTTTTATATAAAATACCTTCATCTGAGCCTGTTATTTCTGTAGCCACTGATAAACCATCCAAGTTACTGTGCTCTTCTATGCTTTTACCTTTTAATAAGGACAACCGTGCCATAGATGGTATGGTAAAGTATATACCTCTGCTACTTTAGCCTTCAGGGCTATTAATTACCAGACCCATATGACTAGGTATGCTCTGCCTCTTCTTTCCCAACTTGGGGGTATTCTGACTGAATTTCCTGATTCAGAGGATAAGACTTCTGCCATGTCCCTTTTGATCTCTACTTCACAGATGGCTCATCATTCTATTAAATGCAGTTATGATACTGCTGATGCCTCCTATAGGGTAGCTGCATCTGTATCTGTTGTTAGGGGGTATTCATGGTTGTACTTCCAGGGTCTGCCTGAATACATCAAGGTGACTTATTGGATTTCCCCCTTAGACAAATATAATATGTGTGACATTGCTGCTGTTTCTGAATTAAGACTTTTCATAAGGGTAGTCATACAGGATTTGAAACCACTCTGTCTCTCCTGTTCCTAAGTTTCAGAGAAATTATCCTTCTAAACCTTTCCATGTTCTTAGGCAACTAAAACAGCCTTCTAGAGGCAAGAGGGCTTATGAGAGAGTTTTTCCACACAAGCCTTCTCAGGGTTCTAAGGCTCAAAAACCTTCTTTTACTGACAAATCTGCTTCTTTTCAACATTCAGCTGCTCCTACCCCCATCAGCCATATTCCTGTGTCCCTCATGTTGACTCTTTGTTTTCCTGTTTGACATCAGATAACCTGCTTGGGTTATTTCCATTATCCAGCATTTTTGTTATTTTATGGCCCACAAGTCCCTTCCTGTTTTCAGGCTTTCCTAAACCTCCTCCTTGTCAGCTCTCACATTTTCCTTTAGTTCCTTATCACTTGGTAGTACAAGGAACCATCCAACCTGTCTTCTTCTCTCAGTGGGGAACAGGTTTTTATTCCAGGATGTTTCTGATTTCCAGGAAGGAAGGATCATGGAGGCTCAGTCCAGACTTGTCTTTTCTCAAGATTCCATCTTTCATAATGTTTCTTCAGACACTTTCCAACTGTTGCTTCCTCAAGCTTTTCTGTTATCCCTGGATTCGAAAGATCCTTACCTTGACATTCCTATTAACCCTCTCTTCGGGAAATGTTTGTGTTTCTCTGTTTGTTCCTCTCATTATCAGATCTCTGCTTTGCCTTTTAGTCTTTTTACAGCCCAGAGGGTCTTTACCAAATATTTGGCTCCCATGGTAGCCATCTGCAGAAAATTCTGATATTTCCTTATTTGGGCCACCTTTTTATTCAAGCACCCCTCTAAGCAGCTGTACAGTTCACTAGGTCTCTTTCGTGCAGTGTGAGATTCACCGTCAAGTTTGCATTGAATATCTCTCAGGACCAAGTGTTCCTGGGTTGCACGATTTAGACTATTCCAATGTTGTTTTGTCTCCCACCACCCATGGTCCTGTCTTTGACTGCTTAGTTCCAGTCTCCTCTTCCTTTCCAGTTCTTCCTGAAGGGAATTTCTCTGAGCTCTGGGATTCATGATATCCATCATTCTCCTAGTTCCCTTTGCCAAACTCCACATGAGGAAATTTCAATGGTATCTCAACTGTTTGCCTGCAGCACTGTCACCCTCTGGAGTGTCTGGTTCCTTTCTTGCCTTGTCTCAGTGTTGAGCTCCACTGGTGGATTCAACAGATTTTCCTAACTCCAGGTCTGCCTTTTCAGGTTATGATGCCTAATCAGGAGCTATACACAGATGCTTCTCCATCAACAACTGGCAGACCATATCAACATCAAGGAGTTGAGGGTTCTACTTTTTTTAACACTTTTATTGAATTATCACTTGTGACATAGACAAAGTTACATTTATATAAAAGTAATCAAACCATATTAACAAGTTCACATTTACAAATGTTATACAACATGTATGTTGTTATAGTCAAAGCAACATTACAGAAATTGTTCATTTCATGTTTTCTGTTAAATCACGTTCCTACTGCAAAACATTTTCTGCATGTATTGTTCCCACAATTTCCATTTTTATGCAATTTACTCCTACCCTTTTCTAAATATCAGACTTCCTGTTCTTTTATCTTTGTTATGTGTACTCTACTTCTAGCTCTCCAGACTTTTCACTCCCTTCCTCTAAAGGTTTTTACAGACAATACCACAGTCACTTGGTACATCAGAAAACAAAGGGGCAGAAAATCTTACATTCTTTGCAGGTTGGCTGCTCAGGCTTGGGATTTTGCAATCTACCATTGCTTCATTCTTCAGGTGGTCTACAGTCTCTGAAAGCACAATGTTGTGGCAAAGTCTTTGAGCAGGTCTAGTACAAATGCTCACAGATGCATTCTTCACTGAGATGTGCTTCTGGACATTCTGTATATGTGAGGTGCTAAAGTAGCTGTTTTTGTCTCCCCTCTGAAGAGAGAGCTACCCAGTTCTCTTCAAGAGTCCACGTCTTCCAGCTTGGAAACTGAACACAGTGACACAGTGTCTTTTTCTTGGAAGGGAATGTTTCTGTATGCCGATCTTCCTCTACTACCAAAGATCCAGCACAAGATGATGTGGGGCAGGCCCAAAATCTTGTTAGTGATTCCCTTTTGGCCCAAACAGCACTGGTTCCCCCTTCAGTTTCACCTGGACAAGGGCAGTTATCCCCAGTTACCTTTCAGGATGGATCTTCTCACACACAAGGGATCTGCAATTCAACCTCATTTGCCCACCTTTTAGTTGAAATGTTGGTTAATAAGGTTCTGATTACTTGTAGGCACCAATTTTCTGAGGACATGTTTTGAGTTTTGCAGGAGGCCAAAAAAAAAAAAAACACTGCTAGAAAATCATATATGACTAAACAGATAAAATTTTCTATTTGGTGTCTCAAGCATGACCTTGTCCCCTTTTCTGTGGGGATTCCTACAGTACTTTGTTTATGTGATTTGCTCAATTCTGGCTTGGCATATTCATCTGTTAAAAGTTCATTTGTTGACCATTTCCACTTGTCTGCCTCTGGCTTCTGGCTTTGAAGTCAAACAATTTTTGAAAGGCGAATGTCTTATTCTTCCCCCAAGAAAGCCTATATCTCCTCTTGGGACTTCAATTTTGTTCTTGCGAAATTGAGCCAGCCTCCTTTTGAGCCTGTAGTTTCTTCTTCCCTACAGCATTGTACTTGATGACTGTATTGTTTTCACAGAGACAGGGTGTCTCTTTGTTACAGTTTTTTTTTATGTCTAAGATGATTAATTTGTCCTTGAATTAGTCCATTCATCTTCTTTCATTTTATGTTATTCACAGAATCCTAGTGAGAGGGTGCTCTTCACATTTGGATTTACATAGACAGCTCAGATATTACTTAGACAACACAAAACATATCAGGACGTCTGAGCAGTTTTTTGTTTCCTTTCATGCCAGGAAATTAGGTTTGGTAGTATATAAGCAAACCATCCCCTCCTGGATTTCTCAGGTCATTTCTTTTCACTATTCTTTTCATGGCATGCAGCTTTCATCTTCTATTTGTGTTCATTCTACCAAACAGTGGCCTTTCCTGGAGCTTTTTTCATGGGTCTGTTAACTAGTTCCATCTTGGAAGCTACTACTTGGTCTTCTCTTTACAGTGTCACCAAACATTACAAGTTTGATGTTATTTCTAAGGCCAGTGTGGGTTTGGTCAGGACCATCCTTCATGGGTTTTTGGAGGCCTCTTCTGTGGCTTCTTGCTCTCATACTTTACAGTAGCTTTTATGCTCTCCCAAGAGTAAAGAATACTGAGACAGTGAGAAGGACACAGTGCTGTTGTGTAAGATCTTACCATAACAGTAGATGTCCTTCCATATTACTGTTGCAGTATTCTGTCCAGCACGTCTACCGTATTACTTTCTGTTTTTCTTTCTGGCTGAAGGGTTCTTCTCCTCCTCCAACTTCTCCTTCTTCATATCTTCCTCCATTTTTCTCTTCCCTTCCTCCTCCTTTTTCATCTTTTTCCTCTTCCTCCTTTTCCTTTTTTCTTCTCTTCTTTTCCATCTTTTCTCCCTTTTTCTTCTCATCTTCTCCTTTCTCTTTTCTTTTTCTCATTCTCCTCTTTCTTTCATCTTCCTTCTTCTCCTCCTCCACCTTTTTCATTTTGTTTTTCTTCTTTACTCTTTCTTCTCTTCCTCCTTCTGCTCCTCCTCTTTTTCTCATCTTTCTCCTTCTCTTCTCCTCCTCCATCTTATCCTTTTTTTCCTCTTCCTCTTTTTATTGTCCAGCCCCTCCTCTTCCTCTCCATCCCCTTCTGTTTCATCATCTTCTGCTCCTCCTCCTCATTTTCCTCCTCCTTCTCCTTCCCATCCTTCTCCTTTTCTCCTTCTCTTCCTCCATCTTCTCCTTCTTCAACATATATATTATTGCCTTCTTCTGGGTCACTACATTTCCTGAAGATTAGGCACCCATGTCACATATGTACCTTACACCCTTCACATCGGTCATCCGTCTGACATACAGCACCCAGAGGGTGTAAAGGCTTTGGTATACTGGCTGGAGGTTTGGTTATTTTCAACAGGATATCTGAAGAGTAAATACTGCAACAGTTAGAAGTAGGACAGCTACTGTTTTAAGATCTTACAAAGCTGTACTTTGCGTATATATTTGTTCTCCATCATGTTATTTAACTAACCTATTCTGTCAGTCCCCTTCTTCCAAATAAGTTTTAACTATTTTCCCTGTACAAACGTCTACCTAAGTTTTGCTAAGTATTTCCGTGTCCCTTCCCTTTTAACTCATAAACAGAAAGCTATGCACATTGTTTACAAGTATTCCCAGTTCTCTAATTGTTTTACTTCTTTATATCTCTTTCCTTGCCTTTCTCACCTATTTTTCATCCCATTCTTAAGTACTGCATTCAAATTACGGGGCAACTAATAAACGTTTGCTTCTGACCGTGAATTTCCACCTCTTCCTGTATATATACCTTCTCCAATAATTGTTCCAGTGGGTTTTGTATCTTTTTATATTTTTATGTCCTTCTTTGCCGTTAACAAAATGATCCAGATTAAAGTCCTCTTTCATTCACTAATGTCATTATCCTCCCAGAAACAGGAATGTTTTCCTCTGTTAACTCATTCCTTCATTTCTTTTTACCTGTATCATCTTCTGTTTATTGGATATATCTTCCTAACTTTTCACACCTCTAGAATGTATGTATCCAGTCCTCCCTCTCTTTTTTTGCTACACCTCCAACATATGTTAACTGCTGGGTGGAACATACTTTGTACCTTTACAGTGTATAAAATCCTCTAGCAATCACTTTCAGATGAAGATATATCATATACTTGGGTCCTTTCCTGTTATTAGCCAAATTTCTTTCATTACTTCTCTCCTGTCTAATTCCTAAATATCCTACTCCATTTCTTTTTCATCTCCCTGTATATATTCTACTTGTAACATCCTGTATAACCTTCAGATTACGCCCCTTCTCAGTTCCTTCATTTTGCCTTCTCTCTCTGGCTAGGGATGATAAAATTGATTATTCTCACTCACTTATACTAGCCAATTGATTGCTTTTGTCTCTTCTTTTATGGTCTGATATTGTAGATAAGCACCTCTAGGCATTTCATAATCCACTAGTTCCACCCACAGATTGGTTTTCCCTTCAGCAACTAATTTGCACTAGTACTTAGAAATGGTTGTGAACAAAGATTCTCTGTCTGCTGTCATATTTACCCAGCAATCATTCATTGATCTCCCTTTGGTAATGTATCATCATATCACCTCATCAAGCATGTGGTTTGTAAAGTCCTTCCAAGCTCTTTGCCTACAGTATCTATAATCGTCTGACCAGTTTTGACTAAGAGCCTAACAAATCCCTGTCTCCTATCCATGTAGTCATTCCTTTTTCAAACCATATTTTTCTGTATCCCCTCATAACCTCTAGCTTGGCATCTTACTGACAAAAATCATTGGATGGCTCTAAGTCCATTGTAATGATTGAGGCTTCAGACCCCCTGTTTTTGTGTTAGAGTTACCTTTCCTACTGTACTCCAGGCTTCTCATCTCTTATAGAAAGTCTCTCATATTTCTCAGTTTTCTTTATTAATGTCTCCCTGGTATGATCCAGAAAGTCTTCCTTAGATAAACAACATGGGCTATTATATGCCACTGCCATACCTGAACCTGCTGCTTCATAGCTGGATGTAGTTACTTCCATTTCTGCAAACTGCTTTGCCTTTTTGCTAACATTGTCCTAAAACTTCTGCATAGAATCCTCCATAACTCTTCATTAACCATAATACTAAATACCTGATCCTGATATTGTTTCATAGTTGACTTTGTTTTTCTATTTATTTATCTTTCTGCTTTGTTTTTTGTCCAATTGGACCACAGTCTACAGATCCAGCCCCCAGTGGCCCTTATCCAAGCTTGGTCTTCCAGCCATTTTTCTACCCCCTGGACTAATCCAATATTGCTGAGGCTGGTCATGGATCCTCAGGACATTCCAGGGGCTTAGCCATCTGTGGTTCCATTGCAGTTTTATTTTTATATGCTCTCCACACTCCCTTTTCCTGCCCCACCATGTTTGTTGACTAGATCTAAGAAAAGCTCCCCTCTTTGGACTATGCTTTCACTTAGGCGAGTATCATTGAGAGCCCTTCCACCCAGGGCAGGCACACCCATCCCTCCCTGCTGCTCTCAGTTGCCTGAGCTGCTAATTGAACCTGGGTCATCTGGGCCATAGTCAGGCTTTATCTCCGTACACCATTGTAGCATCTCTATCATTTGTTGACCAGGTTACTCTCATTATCTTAGTGGTGACTTTTCATGGGGAGACCCAAGGTGGAATTTATACTACTAAGGGAAGTTTGGCAAGGGCATCATGTATCTTCCACTTCTTTTTGATTAGTGCTGTGGGATTTTTACATTCTCCTGTGCTACTGCTAACTTAAGCAGATGGGACCTTGGTTTATTTAGGGAACTCTGCTATAGTTTTCCACCTGATTTTATAGGTTCATAGGTTCATACTAGGCTATCTGCCCTAGGGCATTTATAAGCCTAGCCAGAGTTGTGTGGCTTTCACCACCCCTTAGTTTGAAGAATACTATACCCATTAGTTTGCCGTGCCTCTGTCCAGCAGTGATACAGAGATGATCCCCGGGGTAAACCTACAATCTCCCATCCACTGGTCAAGATTCCTCTTGAACAGAGCCAGCGAGGTGCTCTGTCTCACATGGACCGGGATTCTGTTCCACAGCATAGGGAGTCTCTGGGTGATGAATCTGTCCCTCCAGCACGTCCTATTTATATCCGTGTTGAGGTTTAAGTCTTTTGCTCTTGTGGCTCTGGTGGATTTGGATTTTTTGAGGTGGACCATATCCATTAATTCTGGGTTGGACATAGCCTTGTATGTCAGGCACAGGTCACCTCTGAGCAGATGGTATGCGACTGAATAGAGCTGGAGTTTCTTCAGTCGGGCAGCATATGGCATATTTTTGAGCCCCTTTATCCTTTTGGTGAGGAACTTTTGGGGTCTTTCCAATTGCTGCAGGTGTCGAGTAAGATATATTCTGAATGGGGCATTGTACTCAATCATTGGTCTGATAAGTGAAGAGTACAGGGGAACAATGACCTCCCTTGATCTGGATGTGAATCCCTTCATAATCAGGTGGGCAATGTAGAAGGTCCTCCTAACCACTTTGGCAATGTGAGTGTCAAAAGAAAGGTTACTGTCAATTTGGGTCCCCTGGTCCCTGATAACCTATTCTGTGCTTAATGGATTGCCACCTATGTGGTAACTTGGGGTTACCTTGTTTTTACCAAAGGGTATGACTATACATTTTTGGCGTTTAGCTTAAGGCCATGGCTCTGGCACCAGTTATCCATTTCTATGAGACCTCTCTGAAGGATATCTGTGTCTGATGGATTTTCAACTATGGCGCCCAGTTTGCAGTCATCTGCAAACTTTGTCAGCCACAATCCTCCTATGTTTGCCTGCACTTCTGAAAAGTAGATGCCAAACAAGAGGGGGCCCAGGACTGAGCCCTGTGGGACACCGCTTGTGACCGGCTTGGAGTCTGACATGGCACCAGCAACTCTAACCCTGTGGGTTCTGTCCTTGAGCCAGTTTGCAACCCATCTTGTGACATATGGGTTTACATTTAAGCTGGTGAGCTTTTCTATGATACCGAGTGGGGTATTGTTGTGAAAGCTTTTGCAAGGTCAAGGTAGGCTGTGTGAACTGCCTTACCCTCATCAATGGCCTTGGTGACTGTTTCAAAAAAGTCGACCAAGTTCAAGAGGCATGATCTGCCCTTGACAAAGCCGAATTGGCTAGGATCCAATGTCTGTAGGTCCCCTATGTCTTTATTTATGAGTTCCATTATGATCCTCTCCATAGCTTTGCAGACCAGGCTTGTTAAGCTTATGGGGAGGTAATTACCAGGGTCCGTAGAAGCACTGCCTTTGTGGAGTGGGACCACAGTTGCCGTACGCCACTCTTTGGGTACGTATCCTGTGGTAAGGCTAAGATTAAACAGCAGCCTTATGTGTGGGTTTAATTCCTCATTGAGTTCGTGTAGCACACAGCCGAGGACACCATCCGGTCCCATTGATGCTGTGTTTTTAGCTTTAGAGAGTGCAGCTCTCACCTGGGCATTTGAGATGATTGGGAGGCTACACTCTGCTGGGATAGATATTTCTCCTTTTGGGGGAGGGGGGGAGAAATTTTCACTGAACCTGTCTGCCAGTATGTTTGCAATGTCTGTGGGTTCAGTGATTTTTGTATCATTTTGGACTAATTCTGAGCATATCTGGGAGTTTCCACCCAGATTTCTAACATAGCTAAAGAAAGCCTTATGATTGTCTTTTGAGTCCTTGGCAATTTTTCTCTCAAAGTTAGCCTTGGATGATTTTATGAGTGATCGTAGTTTTTTACTAGCATTGATCAGAGATGTCTTCCCTTTTAGGGATTTTGCTCTATCTTGTAGTACCTTTCTCCTCTTGTTGTAAATATTGTTTATGGCTGGGGTCCACCAGATCGGGCGCTTGCCTTTGGTGGAAAGGGTCTTGATTTTATTTGGGATTGCTTGATCCATGCAATCCTGGAGGTGCTCGTAGAAAGCATTTGTAAGGGATTCAGCAGCGTGGGTTGTGGTTTCCAATGGCTCAGGGGCCTTGAAGGATACCACACCAGTCTTAAGAAGTGTGAAGTTGGCTTTTGAGAAGTTCTTCACTGTGGTCTTTTTTGTTGGGGGTGGGGCGGGATGTGGATCTCCAGTGAGATTAGTTTATGGTCTGATCTCACCAATGAGGGATATACTTCCGGTGTGGAGCATTTTGTCCCCATGTTTGTGATGATCAGGTCTAGTATATTTTTACCTCTTGTGGGAATGGTGACAAGTTGTTCCATAGCATTTGAGTTTATGAACTCCAGGAACCTTTGGGCTAGGGTATTGGGGCTTGAGTAATGTTCCCAGTCTATGTTTGAGTAGTTGAAGTCACTCAATATGATGGTGTTTGGAGAGACATTTATACTCTCCAGTGTCTTCAGGGGTTCCTGAGTTTGAGAGGGTGGCCTGTAACATGCTACAAACTGTAGAGCAGTTTTGCCTATGGTTAATTGCACCTGAATGGTCTCTGATGCTTCGTGAGTTGCCACCAGCCTAGAGGTGTGGGTATCCTTGATGAATATGGATACACCCCCTCCTTTTGTGGTACGGTCCGGGTTTTGGGGCCGGAACGCATGATATGAGGTAAAACCTGATAGTGCCGGGGTGCTCTCAGGAGCCTTGAACCAGGTTTCAGTCACAGCACAGACATCGATGTTCTCCATACTAAGGAGGTCTTCGATGGCATGCATCTTGAGATTTAGACTTCTGGCATTGAGCAGCATTACCCTTAGTTTTTTTCCATTATTGTTTTCTTGGGTGGTGGATTTAGAATTTGAGCCTTGTCTAAAAAAGGCACTATGGGGGTGGCAAGAGCCTTTGCCAATATCCGGAAACCCAGGGGTGACAGGTGCAAGCCATCCCTTGCGAAGCAGCGTGGCTTGTCAAGCATGTCATTCCAGGCAGACAGACATTGGATCCCCTTAGAATGACACCAGAAATTAAGCCAGTTATTAAAACTGATCATTTTGTCTCTGTATTGTGGCATCATTCTTGGTGAAGGTAGGATACTGCTCAGGGTCAGGGTCATACCAACCTGGGCTACATAATCTGAGAGTTCCTTTATGTTTCTTTTCATGTGGTCCAGGGAGGTACATCTCAGGTCATTCACACCGGCATGGACAATGACTGAGTCATACTTGTACTTGCTGTGGAGTGACCTGAGTGCTTGTGTTATGTGGCAGATTCTAGCGCCCGACAGGCAGCTTACTGTGACCCTCTCCTTGTTCAGTCTGGTGAGTGGGACGTCAGTGTGTCTGACTATGGAGTCACCTATGACAAGTGTGTCTGGCATTGTGTTTGGCCTTAAGGGCTGTGACTGATTTGCACACTGACTTTGTGATCTATGTGTTGCTTGTGTTATGTCATGAGGTGGCAGTTGTTTGGGTGTCTGCTTTGGAGGCCTCTGCTGTTTTGGTAGATTTTGATCAGTGCCTCCGAGTATGTCTTTGTGTGTTTATGTGTTTGATTTGTAGTTGTGATAGTTCTATGTGAGACTGGGTTTATGGTGTGTGTGGTTACCTTCTCCTCCTGTCTGGTTTTGCCAGTCCTGAGTTGAGAGAGCTCAGCCTCCAGTTTGGCTATATAGTTGCATCTCTCGCATGTATTTGTGTTTTGTGGGAGGAGGAGAGGGTTGTCTGTGTACATGAGGCAATTGTAACATTGCCTCAATATTCCCAGATTCACCAGCTGAGCAGGAGAGGACGCTAGCAACTGACCCTTTGACATGCTAGAAGAAATGAAAAAGTTTGCTGTGCAACTGAGTCAGAAAGGACCTATAGGGAAGTGGGTACTCAAGGGGGTTTTAAGCTAGTGAAGTACTTTGTATAATATAGAAGTGCTTTACCTGACTAAAAAATGCTTTAGGAACAAGTGCTGAGCTTTACAGATAGAGAATAGACTGTTTAGATTACAAGTAGAGTAGTTCTAAGGGAAAAAATGAAGAGCACACTTTACGGAGCCAGAAATAGTTTAACCTTGCTTAACCGGCGCTGCCCGATGGTGCTCTAGTGGCAACTCCGCGCTAAATGTAGAAAAGGCAATAAGTCAGTAGTACAGGCTAGCACACTTTAGTGGGCAGCCAAACAATTAAATTAAACAGCAAACAAACACTTTTCGACTTGAATTAGACTAATTTCGACTAAAATGTACTTTTAAGTGCAGATAATAAAAAATGCAGTAAATAACTATGAAAACAGTTAAAGCTTGCTCTAGGTAAGCAGTAGAAGGTAAAACAAATATAAAAAACAGCAGGATACTTAATCAAGAAAGCAGTCGCTTTTTTCAGTTCTCTGTAGCCAGGAAGACTCAACAGGACCACGTGGAGCTGTGACTGAGCAATATGACTTAAAATTCCAATAAAGCCTCTAATTCAGCCAATAAATCAAGTGCTCTTTCCATGTCTTGGATAATGTTAGAATGGCATTTGCAAAGAGGGTTACTTCCAAGGTTATATTTCCCCACTCATGTTCCTTTATTTCTCTTAGCCTGATTGCTATGGCATGATGTTCCAAATATAATACAAGAAGTAGTGTCAAGAGGCATTCCTGATGGGTGTGTTTTAATAGACACTCACTTTCTGGTAACTCTGCCATCACTTTAGCTTGTGCTTCTGACTCTGATGTATACTTTTGATTACAGAGGTAAAAGCTTCTGGGAAGTCCATCTTCCCAACAATATGAATAGATGCTGCCAGTTCACTCAGTTAGATGCCTTTTCTGTATAAAATGAAATTATCACCACCACCTTGCCTGTTCGGAAGAATTCTGCAAAACATCTAACATTCCCAAAAGTTTTTGTACTGCCTACAAAACCGCATTGGTTCATTCCTATGAATCTGGGAATAATACAGGTTAATCACCTGGAAATTATAGTCAAAGATTTTATAATCCATATTTGTTATAGGCCTATATCATCCTGATAGTTTGAATTATTCCCTCTTTGTTTTATGTCTTATCCCTTTCTTCTATGACACTAGGAACTCCTTCTTTACCAATATTTAATTTATCATTTTATACCAAGCTTTAAGAAATCTCTTGCTACCTGTCTCTCAGTCTCTGTTGGAATCACACTCTGGTATGGGAATTTTTATTTGTTTTTATTTATTTCACATTTGTTAACCAGGTTAGTCCAACTGAGTTTGCAAACAAACCCATTTTCAGTGGAGACCCGAGGGGGAAAAGCCCCAGCAAACATAAGTAAAGATAAAGTAACAATATACAAATATTAAATAACAATCACAATATAAAATAACTGTAAAAAAGAAAAGGTTATTAACTATTTGCATTGCACTGATAGTAAGCAATCCATTTTCAGTGGAGACCCAAGGGAAAAGAGCCCCAGCAAACATAAGCAAAATAAACATACAGGACAAAAACTATTAAAAATAATAATGCAAATCTGAAATTAATAATAAAGAGAAAAACAAAAGAAAAAAATATGAACATTAAGGGTTGCACTGATAGCAGTGGTATAAATTTACTACATATAAGAGTAAAAACAAAAGGGTGATTGTTCAAAAGAAGGAAAATGTACAGACATTGATAGGAAGCGGGGGGATAAATAGTGTGGAGAATGGGAGGGAGGAGAGAGGACGGGGCTGTAGTAGTAGAGCTGAGGGTTTAGGAGGTTAGTTTAAGCAGAAGTTACTAACAGAGAAAGAAAGTTAGGAGATGCAACAGGTTATACAGTAGGACAGACTAAGACTAAGTGTCGTCAAGGCAATGGCATAATTTCAAGTTTAGTAGGTGGGATTTAAGCTCCTTTTTAAAACAGGGAAAGGAAAGGTTGGATCTAATATCCAATTTAGTGAGACAGAGTGTTTGTAAAGTAGGGGGGGGGGGAGTAGAGAGTAACATGGCAGGCAAGAGCAGGACAGGCAGAAGGGTTGTTGAGTATGGAAAATGTAGTGTGGAGTTGTGATTGTAGGAGAATGTGTGGAAATTCTAGCCACTGAAGTTTGTTTAGTGAGAGGCAGTTATGTGACAAGAGTGGTTGGTTTGGAATAAATCTGGCAATTTTGTTGTATGTTTGTTCCAGTTTCTGCACTGAGGTAGTTTGGATATTGGTAAGTATGGGGGAAGCATATAGAGGACTAGGTAAGAAAAATGCCTGAGCAAGAATACCTTTCGTGGCAGTAGTGAGGAATTTTTTCTTCCTATAAATTTATTCATGGCCTGCTTTGCCACAGCTTCCTTTATATCCCCTCCTGTTATTTTCAAAGCCAGCATTTCCCTTTCCTCTTCATATACTTGGTAGCATAATAAAATCCAAATATGTATTGATCAATATGCATCTCTGACTACTCTCCATTTTTTCCTTATACAAATCCCCATAATAATTTCTCAATGTCTGGAAGATGTTTCTCTTTAAGACTGCTTCCTTCCAGAATTCAAATATGGCTGCACATTGAGTAACAGCTTAATTTCAACTCTCCCAGTGTGAAAACAGAAACCCAGAAAACAGAGCCAATGAATTTGACATTTTGGGAAAATTTCAGTTACTGGCTAGTAAGTGGACTACCTGGAGTCCAGAAAAGAAGAAATTTAGAGAACTTGAATGAAACTCAATCACAAATGGTGAGGAGAAAATGTATGGGAAGAATCCTGCTGCTATTTATCTAAAATCAGTTCAAGCTCCAGCTTTGGTGCAAGACATGACTTAAAGCACTCTAAAGGAAAAAATAAGTCAATTGTGTGAAAAGTTGTTTAAAATATACAAAACACTGAAGTAATGTATCAACTCAAAGGGCTGGGAAAAATGGAAGAAGCTTTAAACAGATATTGAGATGAGCTGATATATCTGTAAAAGTCAGAGGCTGAAATGAAGAAAGGGTTGGCTGAGTATGAGGCTGCTCAAAAAGAAATGTTTCAAAAAACAGAATTAGAGGACAGAATATGGAAAACCTGTGAATTTCTGCTGTACCAGAGAAACTGGAAGGAACAGACTGTATTAATTTTATGAAAGTATAAATAAGAAACTGGGCTGGTATTCCACAACAGGAGCTGTTAATTGAAAGGGCACATTGTGTGTATGTTCTAAACCTGGCCATAAGAAAGTAGCCAAGATCTTTAATAGTAAATATGCAGTCCTACCAGCAGAAAGAGTTGATTCTGACAAAACTGTGGCAGAAGGACAAAGTCCTAAAAGTTTGAGACAATAGGGTGTTTGTGGAAAATTATTGCTTACTATACACTAGACACAAGAGGAGTAAATTTATTCCAGGAATCAGAGAATGTCGAGAGGCAGAAGTAAGATTCAAGCTGCTGTATCCAGCTATCTTCAGAATATTTTTTCCTGGAGGGTCAAAGTAATTTTTGATGCAAAACATGCTAAGGAGGAAATACAAAAGTTTGTCCAACAAAACATGAGCTATCAAACAGAAGAGGATTCTGCTTGTTATTGCTGTGATACTTAAGCTCATAGAGAGACTATGCCAGTGAAATGTTTTCAAATGTTCCCAAGGAAAATGCTTGAGAGAGGAAAAAAAAAACACAGCAATTGACTAGAGAAAAAAAAAGGAGTATGCTGGGAATGAGTCCCAATGTGTTCTCTGCAAGTATGGCATCTGCAAGGTCACAAAATACCAGAGGCAAATTCAGAAAGACAGACCAGCAGACTGTGGCAGCAACTATATTGTATTTAATTTAAACACATAACAATAGTATGTACAAGGACAAGCTAGACAAACAGACCAGTTTCAGCTAGTATCCTACATAGCCTTCCTCAGTGTAATAATACACATACAGCTCATCCTTTATATACTCTTAGTGTGACCAATTAAAGATGTTCATTTAACCCAGGTGCAAATAGCCCTCCTAATTTAATTATCCATTTCTTCTCTTTTGTGTTGAGTAATTCATAACAGCCTGATTTATTGAATTTAATTCCTAAGATCCGATCAAGTTATAATAAAATGAAATGATGTATTTCTATGAGACTCAGTGTGTTTATACAATGCATTGGTATTTCTCTGGTATTTAATGTCGCTGAAATGTTCTGATATCCTATATGTTACTGGTCTTGACGTCTGACCTATATAAAATGCAGAACATTTACAGAGTGCAAGGTAAATAACCCAGTCTGAGTTACAGTTGGCAAAAAAGGGGATATCATATACTTGACTAGTATTCTTACTATTGAAGCTTTTAGTTTTCAAAATTCTACGACAATATGTGCAGTGACCACATGGAAAACAGCCTATAACAATTTGTCCCTCAAGTGTACTCTGTAAACTTTCTTTTAATTTATAGGGCCCATGCTTATAATAATTAAAATAAGACGCTAATTTTTTTCCATTTCTAAAGGAGAAATGGCATCTATCCCCTATTATTCCAGAAAGTTTACTATCAGCCATTAATATATTCCAGTTGCACTGCACACTGTCCATTAGTGCCCCAGTATTCCTACCGAAGGTCATAACAAACTTAAAAATACTTCCTTGTGTATCAACCTTACTTTTATATTGTAGGAGATTATCTCTCTCAATATTATCTGCCGTATTTTTGCCTTGTAAAATATAACCTGCCTTATAACCCCTTTCTTTGAATCTATTAGTTAGGTCATCCCTGAAATGCTTATATGCGTCATTCTCCAAGCATATATGTTTGACCCTCATATATTGAGATTTGGGAATATTTTTGCAAATATGTGGGGGCTGATAGCTTGTGGCATGGAGAAGGGAATTAAATTGGGGGAATTTATGGTAAACTTCTGTTGTCAGAGTGTTATCTGGAGCTTTGATAACCATGATGTCCAAGAAAGTAATCCATTCTTTATCTTGGTTTACCGTAAACTCAGTCCATTTGTTTTCGTTCAAATAGCCAACAAATTTTTTAAGATGTTCCACATCCGATCTCCATACCATCCAGCAATCATCTAAATATCTTTTCAAAATGTCTATTTCATCTATATACAGATTATGGGAGCTATCATATATGATTTGCTCCTCTATATATGCCATAAATAAATCAGCATATATGGGAGCAAATGATGCCCCCATTGCTGTACCTTTAATCTGTAGATAGCATTTATCTTGATAGAAAAATACATTTTTAGTGAGTACATGCTCGGTGAGACAAAGAAGAAGAGTATTAAAGCCTGGTTGTTATAGCTCTGACCTATATAACCAATATTCTAATGCTTCTATACCAGCCCAGTGTGGAATCTTAGTATATAGGGCTTTAATATCTAAGGTAAAGAGTAACCAACCTGCCTCCAACTGCATTTCAGAGATGACCCGAAGAAATTCTGTAGTGTCCTTTAGGCGGGCCCTCACCCATTTGAGTAGAGGTTTTATATATCTGGTAAGATATTGGGACAATGGCTCCGTAAGGGAGCCCCTTCTGGACATTATCAGGTCTACCTGGGGATTACAGAGGTCTTTATTAATTTTTGGCAGGAAATATATATACTGGTTATTAGAATCAGAAATCAGCAAATGTTTCCTAGTAGTATCAGTAATAACCCCCTCTTCCACTGCTAGAGATAAAAATCATCAATCTGCTTCTTGAAATGTATAGTAGGATTGTATGTGAGATGTACATAATGTCTGCTATCTGCAAGTTGTTTATTGGCTTCCTGATCATATTGTTTCCAGTCTTGCACCACCACTGCCCCTCCTTTATTAGCCCTTAAAATGACTATTTCATGGTTGTTGGCTAAACTAGAAATAATAGTCATTTCAGCCTGAGAAACATTGCTGGCCCTAACCTGGCTTTCCCTGGAACAAAAATGTAAATCTCTAAGGATGGAATTTTGAAATGACAATATGTTGTGATTCATGGGGGGGTGGATAAAGGTAGATTTATGGTATCTGAAGTCTTCATTTTTGTCCATAGATTCTTTATCCAGAGAAAAACAATTTCAAGTTAAGATTTCTACAAAAAGCAGTCACATCCTTTACAAAACTTTCCTCAGACACAAAAGAGCCTGGTATGAATGACAATCCTTTATTGAGAATATTCTCCTCCAAGGAGGAGAGGGGAGTAGGATGATATATTTAACACATTCTTATTTACTGTTTCTGCACATACATCATAACTCCTCCATATTGTCTATATTTCCTGTGTTTTCTACCCCCCTCCTTTTTGGTTTAATTCTAAAGGGATACTGGAGTTCCTTCTCTTCTGTGCCGGTGATCCTGTGGATGCTGGTGTATCTATATCAAAACCCAAGGAAGAGTCTTCCCCTGAGGTATCTGTACCAGAAATAGAAGTTTTCTTAAGTATTTATCTTGGACGCTTCCTTTTAGAAGTATTTCTGTAAGGTTGTAAGAACTGGACATGTTTATCCCTATCCCTAATGAAGGGGTCCCCCCATTCATAATCTTCCAAATCCCTGAGATATTTTTTCTTTTTCCTCTCTTTTAGTTGTGTTTCCAATGTCATAACCTCTGTACTGAGCTTTTTGAGGTAAGGGGTATATGCAGGTTGTCCCTCATATTCTTTAATTTGTTCACACAATGTAGTAATGGCTACAATCTCACCATTTATGGTCCTGTCATGATATCCAACCAGGATTTCCATAAAGTTTGTTGTGGCTTTATGTTGTGCTCCCCTCCATTGTTTCAAAAGGACATCATCTGGGTTATTGACCATTGGCTGTGTTCTAATTCTCAGACCCCTAGGCGTAATACCCTTTATCGTATAAGCTTTAAATAGCTTATAGTGCCAAACATTATTTCAAAGAGATCTCATATGTTTGGTCAGTTTAACAAAAAGTGATTCACATGTATCCTCCATATTGAGTAGGGTGGTCCCACTTTTCGATACATTATCTGTTCCTATGCCAAAAAAAGCCAAATCATCTCGATTGGAGGAAAGCCCAAAAATTAATTTGAAATTTCCATAATGAATAAGATTGGCTAATAAGAATCAAAATAACCCCAAATATATTACTTTCTGGGACAATATCAGCCCCTGGCATATGTTCCTGGACAATATCAGCCTAGGCTATCCAGTATGCTGAGTCTGTAATCATATACTGAAATATATTATTCACCCCTGGTGGAGTTATTATGCTATATTATATACGGACAATATCAGCAGAATCCAGTGTAAAGTCTATTATGCCTCACTGAGTCCAAAATGGTCATATCCAGTGCTGAGTCCACTATATAACTTGCTATAGGGGCTACTATCAAACTTGACTATAATTAGCCAATGATTATTCTTGTATGTTACATACAACAATATCTTATTTAGCCAAAAGGCTATAGAAACTGAAGATATATAGATTCAGAGGGTGGGATCATACCACTCTCATGAAAATCTGTGAATAAATGTTGGCATTTTACAAATACCAGCCAAACAAGCTCCAGAGGAAGCTGGAACACAGGCATTTTCCTCAAAAAAAAAATAAATAAATAAATAAATAAAAGAAACAAAAAGCACTGCTGTAGCTACCAATTTTCTTTCGTTATTCAATACATCTTGGTACCACGGCCTCACAGGCCTTCAATGGAATAACTTCATACAATCCAAGCAGCTTCTTATATTCCATCTTAATATTAATTCATCTTAGTTTAAATAATTAAATCAATTAAATGCTTTCCTTCAAACATTATGCAGCTTAGAGCTTAGAGATGTGCCCCCCACATACACTCACACTTACACAAAAATCATAATTATATTAAATACATTAACCCAACACAGAGTGAATTTCCCAAATAACATTTTATAGAAATACATAACTCACTTCTATTGCTTAATACATATTCACATTTTCTCATATACCCCAATAACTTACCCAGTTACACATAAAATGCTTTTCAACCTACCCCCAAGGTTCGATTATAAATATTTATCCATAACACATACATTTATTAAATGTGAACTTATTTTAGTTTTTTTTATTTTTGGTCCTTACTTCATTGGACTTATTTATTCTTGATGTTAAATTAATCAACTAGTTTTTATTCATCCAAAGTTTAATTCCTTTTTTAACCTAAACAAACACATTTGTTCTGAAATAAGCTGAACACAATCCATTGGATTTAACATCTAAATGCCCCAATCGATATCCAGATTGAGACCCCTGGGATATAGAGTGCCCAAATATACTATTAGTTTAGTTTCCAATTTAATCAACTTTCTTTTGAATTCACCCCCCCCCATTAGTCTAAGTAGATAGTTCCTTCAAATATCATCCCTAGTGAAAATATGTATATCCAATGGGTGGAACTGAGCGTATAATCTCAGAATTATTTATTACTCTAGATATAAATGTAGAGTGGGTTTGCCCAAATCTAAACTCTAAACTGTAGGGATATATCAGATATCTGTTAAACCCACTAGTAAGACTCAAAACTGTATAGATATATCAGAAAAGATCATGCCCCTACCTAAGACTATGTAGATCTCGACTTTAGTTCATGAGTTACCATGGTTTTGATCATTTAGCCCACTTGTTATTGATTGAAAATAACACAATGTGCACTTTATCCTAGTTGTAATATAAATTGTCCATCCCCTGTTCTGCACTAAAACCTGTTTAGGGCTTCATAGGCATTCTGTTAAATACTACACAAACAAATGTACACTACATATATATCCCAGCATATATGGTACATACCGATCACTTACACTCATGTTTACTATGTGTGTTAGTCTATTCTGCTAAGTGATATAAACCAGAATATAATAATTAGTTACAATCACTAATAATAGATGTAAATAGTAACACAAAAGACAGAGAGCATAAAAAAGCATCAGTTCCAAAGCACGCTAGAAGATAATATGTTCCTATTAGTGTCCAAAAGCCCCCATTGCCATAAATTATTCCAAAAAAATCACCACATTTCAAATGAAAGCATAACAGTAATAAATCCAACATATAGGGAATGATATCTATAATCCAGTATTAATCCAGAATACTCAAAGCCATTGGATACTTTCCGCTGAACAGCCTTCCGTTCAGTAAGAGCTTCCTCTCATCTAAACACTCAGATGTAGAAATATCACAAGTCAAAAGCTACTATCACATTATATCAACATGAGCAGATTTTGTCATTGTTCTGCTATATAGTTCCCAAACACCAGAGAAATACCAATGCATTGTATAAACACACTGAGTCTCATAGAAATGCATCATTTCCTTTTATTATAATTGATTGGATCCGAGGAACTAAACTCAATAAATCAGGCTGGCATGAATTACTCAACACAAAAGAGAAGAAATGGATAATTAAATTAGGAGGGCTATTTTCACCTGGGTTAAATGAACATCTTGAATTGGTCACACTAAGAGTATATAAAGGATGAGCTGTATGTGTATTATTACAGTGGGGAAGGCTATGTAGGTTACTAGTCGAAACCGGTCTGTTTGTCTAGCTTGTTCTTGTACATACTATTGTTATGTGTTTAAATTAAATACAATATAGTTGCTGCCACAATCTGCTGGTCTGTCTTTTTGAGTATGTTGGAAAAGACTGGATTTGAGAGACAGAGATCAACAGGAAGAAAACCAATAACTTGGGAATTAATGCACGAATGTGGGATTACAAAGCATTGATCACATTTGTGAAATATGGTGGACTAAGAAAACCTGTATTTATTGGACTTTTTTGACTTTGTCAAACTTGTAGGGAACTCCAAAGCATATGCCGTACTTCATGTCATTAATGTTTAGAAGAACATTAAGGAGGGAGGAAGAGAAAGGAAATAAGTAACTAAGTAAAACGGTTTGTTCTTAACAGTATTTTTTATAGAACATGATATATTATGCATTTTATGAAGTAAAGCTCTTTCAGCTATTTTTGTGTGTAATAGGGATACTAAACTGAACAGACACCCTTTTTTCATTCTTCTATCTTCTTGTTCACTTTTAAGAAATGTAGGCACTGTGATGTAAATGGAGAAGAAAGTCTGGACAAAAGTGCATGATTTAGTAAAACTGATATGCTTTTTTATTTTGCGTAGGGGAATGACTGGATTAAGGCCCTTGGCTTGATCTAATAAGTTTAAAAGAGAATCAGGTAAATAAAAACACTAAATGTAATGAAAAGTTTTTCTCTATCAAATAAATATTCACAGTGCAACATGAGGAACTTGTAGCTGAAGGCAACTGTGTATCCATTTCTCATTTTTATGTAGACAATCTGATGAAAATAAAAACAGACTGCTCTTTGTTAAATGGCTGAAAGATAATGTTTTCTGAAAGCACTCAAATTGGTTTCTACATTTGGTAGAGGAATAATGATACAACAAAAACAGACAGCACTTAGTGTAAGCGGAAGCACAAGGCTGTACTCTGCATCTTATCATGGATGCCTTCTTTATAGGTCAGTTCTAGCCTGTGAGTGTAGCTGTCAATCTGAGACATTGCTCTTGTTAGGAGGGTTAAAAATGTCATTATTTGAAGATGTACATAGTTTTGTGTGTTTGTATTAATAGTTTATGGCATTTTCTGGGGGTGTTTGTTTAGGGTTTTCATTAAAACCATATTGTAAGATGTGACACAGGTTCAAGTGGATATGACAAGAAACAACTGTATAAAAGATCAGCCTGACAAACATTAGTATATACATGTAACACAAAAGTCAAAACTAAGACATTAAAATTTTTGTTATATAAACAGGTGGGAAAAATAACTTCCTATCACAATGACATTTTCCGTGTTATCTTTAAATCTGAATGGACTCACAGATAGATACAAAAAAAAAAGAATAGTGAAATATGTTAAAATGCTGAGTGCAAATAGTTATGCTGCAGGAGACAAATTTAGAAAGAAATGAGCATGAACATTTGATAAAAAAAGATTTCATGGTGGTTATTTAGCAGAATGTCTAGGACAAAGGAAAATATGTGTATTATTTGTTAGTGGAGTTCCAGTAGTGATAGAACAGTAAAAATATAAAAAATGCTAGATTTGTAGTAGTAAGGGGCTTCTGACAAGGGTGCAGGATTATGCTGGCATGTATTTATATTCCACCTAAAACTTATTCAATGGAGCTTAAGAATATTCTGGGGGAAAGTCAACTTTCATCAGAGAATATTACTTAAATGTGGGGACTAGAATTTGATTTGCAACATATAGGATGCATCTGGGGGCCATAGAAGGGAAACTATAAGAAAAGATGGCATATTTTTGAAGAAATTTATAAAAATATTTGGTATGAAAGTTGTGAATTTAGTACTAGGAGCTTGGAGAATATTTACATACAATACCTGAGGGTAAAGAATCTGGGCTAGGCTAAACATAAACTATATTTTACAGAAATGTGAATTTAATTGAAGGTTTTGATATGCATCCAGTAACTATTTCAGATTATGTGCAAATAATAACTAATTTAAACTGCACAGTAATGAAAGAAAAAAATGAGACATTGGCACTTCCCCACCAATCTGTTAAACAGAGGGGAATTTAAGGAATGGATATTGGAAATTATTCTGGAGTTATTATGAGGATAGAAATTTCTTCAGAGCACATATAGAAACTGGGATAAAATTAAAGTAGAATTTAAAAAATAGGGTAGAGATAAAAGAAGAAAAAGTTCTGGTTAAAAACTAACAAATTATTTAGAGGGTCTGACAAAGGTTAAATATTGCAGAATAGGGGGAATCTCACAGAACAAGAGGTACAGGTGCAGAGTGTTAAAGAGTAAATAAGGCACTACCTGGATAATATGCATGAGTTTAGAAAGATTCCTGTTAAGCAACTGTTTTTCATAATAATGCAAAGCTCAAAAGCTTTTTAGCATAACTGTTCAGGCAACAGAAAGTAGAAGGGGTTGCTACCAAGCTTGGAGACCTATAACAAGGAAAATAACAGATATTATAACGGTATTAAATATTTTGGAATTTTATGAAAATCTATATAAAGCAGAGAAATGTGGAAATCAAGAAAAAGTACAAATGGAAATGTTTATGAAAAAAACAAATATGCCATGGTTAGAGGGAGATGAGGCTCAAATTCTAACAGGATAGGAGATGAGAGAAAGATGGTGATGTATAACCAATCTACATGAAATTCCCCAGGAATAGATTATATTCCTGTAGATGTTTGGTAGCTAGGGTAGAAGAAAGCGATAAAGATCTGAAAGGTTTTGTTTAACACTATTAAAGTAGTAGAAGCACCAACATCCTGGAAGAAACCTGTTGTGATTATAATTCCTAAAGATGGTAAAGAGCCATCAGATCCAGCTTCATATGTACCCATTTCAATTCTAAACCATGATTATAAAGTGTTTGTCTGTAATGGCTAAAAGAATGGCAAAGCTGATGCCAAAATTGATAGATATCAGTGTGGTTTTGTGTAGGGGAGGTAAACATTTGACAACATTATTAGAACAGTGATGATCCAGAGGGAAGCAGAATGTCAGAAAATACTAACTGTTGTAGGTGTGTCTTTATGAAGAGAAAGCATTTGACAGGGTATGCTGGGATTTTATGAGTAGGGCAAAGGAAGCTTTAGCATTCCTTAAGGTTGATTAGAAGTATATATGAGAAATCTGAGGTAAAAAATTAAGTGGGATGTTCCTCTCCGATAAGTTTTGTTTGAGCAGAGGAACCAGGTAAGGGTGTTCTGTTTCCCTTTTGTTATGTGTGTTATATTTAGAACCATTTGCAAATAAAATAAGGAACTCGGAAATTTAAGGATATAATTTGTATAGTAATCAAGAAAAGTTGGCTTTATTTGCAGATGGTATTATTTTGTACCCGATAAAACCAGAAAAAATCGTCTCAGTGTTACTGAACATTCTGAGACAGTTTCAAGTCTTTTCAGGATCAAAATTAATGAATATAAAATAAAGGCAATAGCTGTAAACTATGTACCCATGCACAAATTGGTTCAGCAATACCTATATTTATGGGTACATGATAAAATGAAGTACATAGGAGAATGGATTCAAAAATATCCTGTTATGGCATCTAAGGATATTTGAGAAGAAACTAAACAAAAGGTAATACAAAAACTGAGAAATTGGAAGCTCTGTTTTATGGATATGGATAGCAAGATACAAATAGGGAAAATGTTTTAGTCCCTTTAGTTTTATACACAGATCAAGCATATTCTTATCAACCAGTGGAGAAGTTGTGGATAACAATTAATAAAGAGTTGAAGGATATTATCTGGGGGGGGGGGGCAAGAGTCAAGTGGGATAAGTCGATCCTTCCAATAGAGCAAAGTGGTTTGGGATTACCTGATCTGAAGGGGTATTTTATAGCTGCACATTTAAGGCTCCTGTACCTAGCTCAAGCAGAAAGCTACAATTCAAATTGGAAAGGAATGATGATAAAACACTGGGGAAGCTCAAAAAATAAGGAGAGACTGGGATTTTGGATGCAGATCCATGAAGATAACAATAACCATGTATAATATTATATTCATAAAGCAGTAGAAAATATTCTATGAATTAAGCCAACATGGGAATGGAGAAAGATTCTGCCAATAGGGATGACTGCAATCAGAGGTATACAGAATAGGCAAGAGGGGGCTGTAATTTACTGGAGAAAACTGGCAAAGGAACCAAGGTGTTGGGAACAAATAATTAGAGAGGGATTGGTAATAGAATGGGAAGAGGCCAATGATTCATTTGGACAGCAGGCTAGAGATTGCCTTCCCTGTCAAGAATTGATAGAGTATAGGCCAAAAGAAAGGCATAGGGGGATCCTAAGTGAAAGACCAGCACTGGTAGAGTTTTAATAGAATCTGTTAAAAAGGGATAATTGACTGGGCATATAAAATATTGCATGATAAAGTAGAAATCAATCAGAGGAAGTTGGAAAGAATTAGGAAGAGATTGGACATGCATTTCACAAAGAAACAATGGGTGGATATATGCCTGGCTTCCAAATATGTAACAAAATCTATAAAATTTTGTGATCTCTGTTTGGAAGTGTTTGCATACATATTTTTAATACATCAAGCAGACTCCAAAGAATTGTTCCTTAAGTAGATTGCAAATGCTGGAGGTGCAATTGGGAAGAAAGAGGCAATTGGGAGCATATGTTTTGGCAGTGTAATGAGTTGGCAGATTTTAAAAATTTCCTGTAGACTGCTCCATCAGAAGTAGTGGGTGAACAACCTCTGGTGTAACTAAGGATTTTTTTTTGAGCTGTGCTACAGAATTGGAATTGCCTAGACATGGGGAATGCCTTGCTGAGTTTAATTCTGGTGACTTCCAAAAAGCTATTACCAGAAAATGGAAATCCAAAATCTAAACTAACCTTACTATAAGTAATTAATATAGTAGCAGAGATGAAATAATTGAAAGTGGGATCTTTGGAAAAGGGTTGGAGCAAATTACATAGAAAAAATGGGAATTGTGGGAACAATACATGCAAAATAATGTTTCTGAGGAGGAATGAGGTTTTATGAGAAGACAGGAATTTAACAATTTTACCTGTTTGACTGACAGTGACTGTATGGAAGATTATAAGTGATATATAATGTTTGCAACTGAAAATATGTCAATGTGGTTTGTTTTCATTTACACAAATTTATGATTGCTTATGTCATAAGTGACAATTCAGTAAAGATGTTTCTTGTTTCAAAAAAAAAAAACACTTACTCCTTCCCCTTTCTTTTCAGCTGTCAAAGCATTCTCTGCACTTTTTTGTTATTTAAGGTAATGCAGCCAATGCTCTTAACTCTCTCAGGGTAGAATTGTACAAACTCTTTACTACCACCCCCAGGACCAGTATGCCCCTATCCTAATACTGTTGAACATCAGCTAGCAAGCTCTTCAAGTTTTCATTCTTACCCTCTGACATTGCTTTTCTTCTGCAGTGTTTTTTCTTCTATTCTAACTTCTCAATTTTTTTCTTGCTTCTTCTTGTACATTCTCTCTTAATTTAAATTTCACTTCATCCCACCCTTGACCTGATAACTCTGCACTATTATGGAACATCTCTACCAAAGTTTCTCTAACCCACCTTCCAAACCTCTTCTTTATTACATCTAAAGGAAGTCTCCAGTATTGTTCCATCCTCCTCCTTTCCTGATGAAATTTCAAATGTACTTTTATATATACATGGTCAAAAAAAACACTGGGTCTAGTTCACAGCTCACTACTTCACCACTATGAATATTTTCAGTTCTAATCAACACTTTATCAATCCCAGAACACTTCCAATGCCTCAAACTATAATAAGTAAATGCACCTAACCCCTGCTTATCATACCTATATATCCACCAATCCCATCATACCTAGCAAGCTTCTACCATTTTTTCTTGTAGGCTTTGCTCCCCAACTTGTTTCCCTTTTCTGCAGTAACATGTTCTAATCCCCATTATAACTCTACCCTTGTTAAAATTATCCTGTAAACAGTGTCCATTTTAGCCCTTGATGAGATGTGGTGAAACTATTGTTGTTTTGTTCCCCCATAGCACTCCTTCATCCCTGCTTGCATATTTCCTCATCCTATGTTGCATGCTGCACTTCCAATTGCAATTTTCTGTCCAACTGTGTAATTTTCCTCTGTAACTCAACTTGTCTACTACTCTAAAGCCCTTGTATCCCCGTTTCCCATGCTGATCCTCATCTAAATGCATTCCATACTGTGCTGTTATCCTGGCACCTTCCTTTTTCACTATATAACTCCCTTTTCCTTTTCACCATGTTAGTTAACCCATTATGTTTGCAAGTCTTACCATGGAATGTTTCCATGTCTCCTTTCTTTGTTTATTCTCAGTTCTTGACCTGCTCTTTGTTCTGCTATACTCTGCTGATCTATCCTTCTCTCACTTTCATCCTTTCTCCTTCTTTTTATCCTTTTGCCCCTCATTCTAAATCTCTTTCATTTCCTTAGTTTCTAATGTTTTACAAATGCTTTACAGTCTGTTAGAGCACTGCAGGTTTTTAAAAGAAACTGAAAATAGGAAAAAAATGAGAATTGTGGGAACAATACATACAAGGGGAGGCATAAGGTTTAAAAGAAGGCAGGACTTAAATGAGCTATGTAATGTATGACTGCAAATGATTGGGTAGATTTTAAGTGATGTATAATGCCTGCAACTGGGAGTGTGTCAGTATAGTTTGTGATGGTAAAATGCTTACAACTAGGGTTGTGTCAGTGTGGTTTGTTTTCATTTATATACATGTATGTTTGCTTATATCGTAAGTGATGGTTTAATAAAGATGTTAAAAGGGGGAGCAGGGACTGAATAATTTATGTAATATTGCTTAGGTTATATGATATATAACAATATATGTGAAGTATAATGTTTGTTTATGTGTTAATACAATTTGATTACTTTTGTATCAATGTAAATTTGTCTGTCACAAGTGATAATTCAATAAAGGTGTGTTTAAAAAAAATAGGAAAAAGTTAACCCTTAATATTAAAACTATATGTCGTTACCTCTACTCTTCTGAGGTGAGGGCAAATTCCCCCTATTTTGCACTGGCTGTCTTACTCCCCTTTCAGGATGAGTGCAGTACTATTTTGCTTAAGATAAACTAGCCCCACTGCTCCCAGTCTATGCTCTTTCCTTTTAAGTGCTTTCCTTCTTCAGTTCTGCCTTAGCCTCCCAACTGTTGCTGTCATTCTCCTTTATCAGAAAGCATGCTGTTATCTCTGTCACTTCCTGTTATCTTTACTCATATAAACAACTTTTTCTAGGGTCGTCATTAAATATAAATAATTTCTTTATCCTAAGCTTCCCTACTTTCTTTCATTATAGATCACGCTTCTTTCACATTCACTCTACAATTCTCACTCTTTGCCCTCTTATTCATGCTGCAGGGTCAGTGATCACTTTCCATTAATACTGCTTGGTAGAGCTTTTAGATGAATCTAGAACTGAAGCTGCTGTTAAAAAGGGATAATTAATAAAGCTTTTAAAATTTTGCACAATATAAGAATCGATCAGAGGAGGTTAGGAGAGATTGGAAAGAGACTGAAAAAGCAGTTTTACAAGGTAACAATGGAAGGACATTTGTATGGTTCCTAATTATGCAACAAAGTCAAGAAGGTTTAGAATTTTTGCTTGGAGATGTTTGTATAGGTATTTTTATACTTCAAGCAGACTTAAAATAATTTTTCCTCTGGTAGATAGCAAATGTTAGAGGTGAGATGGGAAAGGAAGAGGTAACTGAAAATGTACATTTTGGAAGTGTAAGAGTTGACAGATTTAAAAAATTTCCTACAGAATATTCTGTTGGAAATACTAGGAGAGCAAATGTCTGAACTACGGAAATTATTCTTTTTGAGCTGGGACATAGGATCTAAATTGCGTATGCATTGTAAGACCTTGTTAAGTTTAATTGTGTTGGCTGCCAAAAAAAGCAATTACTGGAAATGGAAATCAAAGTCTAAACCATGGGTCTGTATTAGAACACCGAACATTTAAAATGTCGAATGTTCTAATATCGACCCGTTTTCAGCGAATGCTGAAAATGTCGAAGAAACAGAAAACCAAATTTCTTCCTAGGGAAAGAATTCAGATTTCTGTTTCTGTTCCTTTGGTATTTTCAGCGCTCTGGTGGAAAGTTACGGGTTGGGTTCAGGTAAGTGTGTGATTGTGTGGACGTGAGGGTTAGGGCGGGTTAGGTGAGTTAGAGTTAGGGCTCGGGTCAGGTAAGTGTACGATTGTGTGGACGTGAGGGTTAGGGTGGGGTAGGTGAGTTAGGGTTAGGGCACGGATGAAGTGAGTGTGCGATAGTGACGGACCTTAGGGTTAGGGTTTGGGTTAAGGTAAGTGGATAGTTAGTGGTGTATGTATAGTTTAGTATAGGGTTAGGTGTAAGAGTTTAGGTGTATGCATGTGGATTGCTGTTTGTTTGGTGTGCTTGTGTTGTGTGTATGTGTTTTGGATCAGCAATTTTTTTTCCCTAGGAAAAAATTTGCTGTTCTGAATGTTCAGTGTTTTGAATTTTCGATTGCCTCAAACTATAATAAGTAAATCCACCTAACCCCTGCTTATCATACCTATATATTCACAAATCCCATCATACCTAGCAAGCTTCTACCATTTTTTCTTGTAGGCTTTGCTCCCCAACTTGTTTCCCTTTTCTGCAGTAACATGTTCTAATCCCCGTTATAACTCTACCCTTGTTAAAATTATCCTGTAAACAGTGTCCATTTTAGCCCTTGATGAGATGTGGTGAAACTATTGTTGTTTTGTTCCCCCATAGCACTCCTTCATTCCTGCTTGCATATTTCCTCATCCTATGTTGCATGCTGCACTTCCAATTGCAATTTTCTGTCCAACTGTGTAATTTTCCTCTGTAACTCAACTTGTCTACTACTCTAAAGCCCTTGTATCCCCGTTTCCCATGCTGATCCTCATCTAAATGCATTCCATACTGTGCTGTTATCCTGGCTCCTTCCTTTTTCACTATATAACTCCCTTTTCCTTTTCACCATGTTAGTTAACCCATTATGTTTGCAAGTCTTACCATGGAATGTTTCCATGTCTCCTTTCTTTGTTTATTCTCAGTTCTTGACCTGCTCTTTGTTCTGCTATACTCTGCTGATCTATCCTTCTCTCACTTTCATCCTTTCTCCTTCTTTTTATCCTTTTGCCCCTCATTCTAAATCTCTTTCATTTCCTTAGTTTCTAATGTTTTACAAATGCTTTACAGTCTGTTAGAGCACTGCAGGTTTTTAAAAGAAACTGAAAATAGGAAAAAAATGAGAATTGTGGGAACAATACATACAAGGGGAGGCATAAGGTTTAAAATAAGGCAGGACTTAAATGAGCTATGTAATGTATGACTGCAAATGATTAGGTAGATTTTAAGTGATGTATAATGCCTGCAACTGGGAGTGTGTCAGTATGGTTTGTGATGTAAAATGCTTACAACTAGGGTTGTGTCAGTGTGGTTTGTTTTCATTTATATACATGTTATGTTTGTTTATATCGTAAGTGATGGTTTAATAAAGATGTTAAAAGGGCAGCAGGGATTGAATAATTTATGTAATATTGCTTAGGTTATATGATATATAACAATATATGTGAAGTATAATGTTTGTTTATGTGTTAATACAGTTTGATTACTTTTGTATCAATGTAAATTTGTCTGTCACAAGTGATAATTCAATAAAAGGTGTGTTTAAAAAAATAGGAAAAAGTTAACCCTTAATATTAAAACTATATGTCGTTACCTCTACCCTTCTGAGGTGAGGGCAAATTCCCCCTATTTTGCACTGGCTGTCTTACTCCCCTTTCAGGATGAGTGCAGTACTATTTTGCTGAAGACAAACTAGCCCCACTGCTCCCAGTCTATGCTCTTTCTTTTTAAGTGCTTTCCTTCTTCAGTTCTGCCTTAGCCTCCCAACTGTTGCTGTCATTCTCCTTTATCAGAAAGCATGCTGTTATCTCTGTCACTTCCTGTTATCCTTACTCATATAAACAACTTTTTCTAGGGTCGTCATTAAATATAAATAATTTCTTTATCCTAAGCTTCCCTTCTTTCTTTCATTATAGACCACACTTCTTTCACATTCACTCTACAATTCTCACTCTTTGCCCTCTTATTCATGCTGCAGGGTCAGTGATTACTTTCCATTAATACTGATTGGTAGAGTTTTTAGATGAATCTAGAACTGAAGCTGCTGTTAAAAAGGGATAATTAATAAAGCTTTTAAAATTTTGCACAATATAAGAATCGATCAGAGGAGGCTAGGAGAGATTGGAAAGAGACTGAAAAAGCAGTTTTACAAGGTAACAATGGAAGGACATTTGTATGGTTCCTAATTATGCAACAAAGTCAAGAAGGTTTAGAATTTTTGCTTGGAGATGTTTGTATAGGTATTTTTATACTTCAAGCAGACTTAAAATATTTTTTCCTCTGGTAGATAGCAAATGTTGGAGGTGAGATGGGAAAGGAAGAGGTAACTGAAAATGTACATTTTGGAAGTGTAAGAGTTGTCAGATTTAAAAAATTTCCTACAGAATATTCTGTTGGAAATACTAGGAGAGCAAATGTCTAAACTACGGAAATGACTCTTTTTTGAGCTGGGACATAGGATCTACATTGCGTATGCATTGTAAGACCTTGTTAAGTTTAATTGTGTTGGCTGCCAAAAAAAGCAATTACTGGAAATGGAAATCAAAGTCTAAACCATGGGTCTATATTAGGACACCGAACATTTAAAATGTCGAATGTTCTAATATCGACCCGTTTTCAGCGAACGCTAAAAATGTCGAAGAAACAGAAAACCAAATTTCTTCCTAGGGAAAGAATTCAGATGTCTGTTTCTGTTGCTTTGGTATTTTCAGTGCTCTGGTGGAAAGTTACGGGTTGGGTTCAGGTAAGTGTGCGATTGTGTGGACGTGAGGGTTAGGGCGGGTTAGGTGAGTTAGAGTTAGGGCTCGGGTCAGGTAAGTGTACGATTGTGTGGACGAGAGGGTTAGGGTGGGGTACGTGAGTTAGGGTTAGGGCGCGGATGAGGTGAGTGTGCGATAGTGATGGACCTTAGGGTTAGGGTTTGGGTTAAGGTAAGTGGATAGTTAGTGGTGTATGTATAGTTTAGTGTAGGGTTAGGTGTAAGAGTTTAGGTGTATGCATGTAGATTGCTGTTTGTTTGGTGTGCTTGTGTTGTGTGTATGTGTTTTGGAACAACAAATTTTTTTCCCTAGGAAAAAATTTGCTGTTCTGAATGTTCAATGTTTTGAATTTTAGATTGCTAGGGTTTGATATTAGAACACTCAACATTTTGAATGTTCTGTGTTCTAATATAGACCCTAAACCACCTATACTTGAAGTACTGAATATTAGAAAAGACATAAAAAAAAACCAGAAGCGGGTGTCTTTAGAAAAGGGAATCAGCAAATTACATAAAAATACATTTTAATTATGTGATCAATACATGAAGAATAATGTTCTGGAGGAGGAGTAAGGTTTAAGCGGAAGGCAAGATTGAGCACATTTGTGTAATGTTTGACTGATGACGGTCATAAAGAAAGAAAAGAGGTTTGTTAATGTGTTTGCCTATGTCTTAAGGTCTTAAGTGATGATATAATAAATGTGTTTAAAACAAATGAAAACTCCTTTGTCTATAAACATACTTTCTTCACCATACCTGAACCTAGTCCCATTTCCAAACCAGGACTAATACCTTCTCCTTTTGTAGGTAAGACTTAAATCTTAACAGGATAAGTCTATGGTGCCCTTGATTGATTTTTGGCAATATCCTTCCAACCCTATGCCCTCTTTCTAGATGAAGCTGTTCTGCTGGCAACTGTGTCCAGTTAGGCAGTAAGTTCCTTATGAATCCCATACAATCTGGACCTCCTAAGCCTTTTGGGATGCCCACAAATCTTAGATTCATATGCATCGCTCAATCTTCATAGTCCAGCAAAGCAGTGCTAAGTCTAATCTTGCTTCTGATGTGGCTTCCCTTGTTTTAAGTCTTTAATTTTCTTGGATGAGTTTTTGTTTATTTAATATCTAGTCATTTTCTTAGATATGTTAACACAAGTCTCTCTCTCTCTCTGTATCCTTTTTTAGCTTTCCTAGTGGCATCCATTAATGTGATCCCTTGTCCAGAATCTCCTCTGATCGTCTGGCACTCACATCTCTGCCCCTGAAGCATGGATTACCATGTGGACCCTTTGCTTTTTTTCCATTCAGATTTTTTTTACTTTTGTTTTCATACATGAGGGTGTTTCTCTGATGTTTCCTACCACTTGAACACTTTTTTTAAATATGTATTTATCACCTTTCTGTATTATACTGCTTGGCAAGTGCAGTGGTGGAATTGTTCTTTTACTTGGTCCACATCATACCAGAAGTCTGACTTTATTATCTCCTTTTAGGAAATAAGTACTTGAATGTGTTGGTTCAGGGTCCTTTCAAACAGCTTTTGGTATGAAAGAAGGATTAGTTCTGAAATAGAGCCATTCATTCCAAGCTAAGCTTGGTTACGAACCTATCAAGGTGTGCAGTTCTGAAATCATTCTTGCTAATGTAACTGCTATCGAAAAAGAAAGTATTCCTGGATGAAAGATCACCGTCGTCAGACCGAATGGGTTCAGATGGATGCAATATTAACTTTTCTATGGACAAAAGTCAAGTTTCTTACCAGTTCCTTAATTTTCTTGTCCTCAGTAAAGGTGTTTTTAGAAACAACTTCAGTTTAAAAAAAAGGAAGTCCTAGAGTAAACCAAAACACACTTTCTGACAGGGTAGCCATGTTTATTTTTATGGAAAAGCAAGATGTAAGGTAAACTTGGCTCGTATAAAGAATGAAGATAATTCAGCAATGAAGAAAAGTTAGATGGATTTGGAGTGATATTTTTCACTGTCAGCCACACTGACAAATCTGTGCCTATTAGTGAGATAAACTTTCCTATTATATTTTTCCCAACCTCTTTTATGATTCATAATTACTGCAACATTTTACCCAAGTGTGTATGCAGCCTGAGAGCTTTGGACAATTATTCTGTGGCAGGGCATAAACTGCTGCTGTTTCTAGGAAGCTGGTATTATTGGCTGGAGCCAAAACATGCTTAAAAACCTTTTCTGTATTGCTTTGTTTAAATTCTTAGTTGAGATGTATTGCACTGAGCACTTCACAAACCTGCACTGTACAGAATCTAATACTTTACTCCTAGACTCCTAGCAAGCCTAATCAGTGCCATACCCATTAGCAGGCTGTCTTAAAAGTGCTTTCCCTTTATTTTAGGACTAAGTTCAATTACTGTAAGTAAATTTGTATCTTGGTTAACAATTATACTGCTAACGTTTAATAATAAAACAAATTCCGTAGGGTCGCCAGAGGCAGCTCATTCTTCAACAGAGAAAATCAAACTCACAAAGATGAGATGCCACCACAGAGAAGGTTTATTGTTAGAATACTATAAAAAATAAAAGAGGAAGTTCTGGATGAGCGCTTTCAGCCTTTTAAGGCCATCTTCAGATCCTACATAACAGGTAATCAGTTCCTCGTTTTCAAAATGTAATCAGCCAGTGAAATGTCATCTTTGCAGCTGCCACACCTACAGTATGGGCTTCAAAGGGATTATACCATTCAATCCTGGGGGTTGGTCGGCTTGCATGTCAGCTATTCACCTTGTCTCTATTATTTCTGTTTTGTTTACAGTACCACCACCTCTTAAGTCATCCAGTATTAATTCCAATGCCATGAAATAAAATTTATGCCCTGGATTTGATATTATGTGTTGTGAGAGTGCATTATTTTTATTTCTTATGTCACTTAAATGACAGAAAATCCATTCCTTGAAGTATCTATTTGTTTTGCCAACATAAAAACCCTGACAGCAAGTACACCTGACTAGGTATATCAAGTTTTTGTTATTGCAGTCCGCATAATTATTCAACCTATAGGTCCTATTTGTGATGTGATATATGAATGAATTATTGCTGTTAATAAAAGTACAAGCCTGGCATTTCCTGCATGGGAAAGTGCCCGTCCTGACACTCGTATGGTTTTGAGCATTCCCATTTTTATAGCAAAGTAACCTCTTCAAGTTCTTCTTATTTTTAAAACAGAAGTGTGGAGTCTCATCTACTACTCTTTTCAAATCTTCGACCATGGTCAGAATATACTAACTCTTAAGACTCAAAATTAATTGATTGAGTTAACTGGGGATGAAATTTTATATAAAAGGGTTGTGTAATTAACTTTTATTTAGTTCTGATGAAGTCTTATGATGAAAGCGCTTGACTGTTTTTTCTGTTTAAGGATCCATTTTTGATTGTACATCTGCTGATATTATTTGTGCAAAGGGCTGTTTTTCTCTGTTTAAGGATTTACTGTTGATTGTACATCTGCTGATATAATTCGTGTAAAGATTAAAGCCTAGGTTTATAACCTTGTCCCAGGTTTTTGGCTACTGTGAGTGGTAGTTCTGACATTATTGGTGATTTTTTGCCACTCTTATGTACCATTTTTTTGCTTCCTGATTTTTATTTGGTGTACTGTAACCCCCCTGTGATATTTGGACTATTTACCTACTATGGAAGGAAATGGTTTATCTCCAGTGTTTGAGGATGAGGTCGATTCTTTGCCGTTTCCATGTGATCAGTGGGTGGATGATGCTGATAATAACATGCTCCAGTTGATTTTAAATTTGACTAACAAAGTTTCAGAACTGCAGGAGGCAGCTCTAAAACTACAAAACCCTACATTTGTCAGCTCAGAAGGCACTAGGGGGCACCAACACAGAGAGACTAGTGAAACGTCACTTTCAGCAGGCAGTAGGGTTAACCGAGTTAACCTGACGTTGGAAACTGTTGCAGCTGGGGGTGTTGATACGGTGGGGACCTTGTGTGTAAGCCAAGGATTTAAACAGACACACGACCGTTTCAAGGATTGGGCAGGAAATTATTTCAGACTTTTTAAACCTAACTTTACGAGTGACCAGGACAGTATGGAAGCAAGGTTAGTCACACTTGAACAAAAACTTAGTAAAGTCTGTAGTTTGCAGTGTGACCATGTTTACTTGATTGAGTGCACAGCCAAACGCAGAGTCCCGAAAGGAATGCTAGTATTCAAATTTCCAAACGGTCTTCAAAAAGGGCAGTCTGAATGCGACGAACTTTTACAAATGTTTGACCATCATGGTATAGAATTAATGGACTTTATAATAAAGGTCAACAACAAAAGAATTGATGAACTTTTAAGTGAAATTGATTTGAATAACAAAAGTATTTTAAATGATGTTAACTTTGTTAACTTTTCTAATAGATATAATAAAGTTTTTGATAAGGTTGAACATGATGTAGGAGCAAACATTGAGAAAAAAGAAAGTTGGTGAGGGACGAGTTTGAATACATTATCAAGTTAGCATATCCCCTCCCAAAAGCTTATATTTGAAGGAGAGGAAGTTGACAACGTCAAACAAATAAATGATAGTGTCAACACCAGATCATTCCCTGTTCAGAGAGATGGTGGTAGGGACAAAGTATATGATCAAGAATACCCCCCCCCCAGAAGGTCAGAAAGATTACAGAATAAGAACAATTATAGGAATGAAAACAATGTTTTTTAGGACCAATAGGAGGGGGAAGGACGAACAACTACAGGAATCAATATCAGTGGAGGAAGAACAGTTACCAGTAGACCCAACTACTTTGTGTACCCCACAAATGGTAGAGAGGGAAGAGATCGCTACTACCTATGAGGGCCTTCTTCACATATATAAGGGGTTTAACATTTTTAATTATGCGGGTACTGAAATAAGAAAATACTTTTTTCTTCTATTAATGAAAGGAATAAAATTTGTACCCTCTAGGAAGGAAGATGTTAGCACCACATTAACGGAACTCAAACTTTATGCTAGAAAGATGAATTTGAAGTTCCTGTTTAAGGACCACCCTATCTGTGGAGGAAGGGTTATGTTAAAAAAGAGAAGTTGTTATAATCCACCACTACATCCCCTCATTGGTACATTTGAAAAGATATGTTCCCAAGAAATACATCAAGTATTGCAACAACATAGACCCAAACAATTCAACCTAACTAAAAAAGAGAATGACTTTCTAAAAGAAATTAGTTGTAACCCCAGTTTGAGATTTATGATGCCGGATAAAGGTGGGGGGATGGTTATAGTTAATACTGAGGATTATAACAACAGGATCTTTGGTATGTTACAAGACGAAAACAAGTACCAGTGTGTCTCAAAAAATGAAATAAACATTTCATACAAGAAAATTAGATTACTACTTGACTCCTTGTTCCAAGGAGTTATTAATGAGGAGACTTTTCACTTTTTGAACAATGAAAATCCAACTATTCCTGTAGCCTTCAGGGTACTGAAGACTCATAAAAATATTTTAGAACCCCCATACTGGCTCATAATCTCCTGTCAGAACAGTATTACATATTCACTGGGAGTGTTTGTTGATCGGGTGGTCAGGATGGCTTTAACCCCTATTGAACATTTACTATTAGATTCATGGGATTTTTTTGGGTAGGATAAAGAGGGAATATTACATTACGGAGGTTAACTTTTCAACCATAGATGTTGTGGACTTATTCACATCAATACCACATGCTAGGGGACTGTAATTTTTTCACGAAGTGTTGGTTGAAATAAAACAACCTGAGTAATACTTTAGTTAACTTTATTATAGAACTTATGGAAGTTATTCTAAAGAACATTTTTTTCAGTTTTGGTGGTGAGTTCTTCTGTCAGATTAATGGGGTGGCAATGGGTAACAGTTGCGCCCCATTATTTGCTAATTTAGTAATGTACCATTGGGAAAACATGTTTATTATGAAGAGTCCTTTCAAGGACTCTTGGGTGTTGTACTTGAGGTTTTTGGATGACCTCTTCATTCTTTGGAAGGTGGGAGACATGCACACCAACTTCTTAAATTTCATCAGTGGGATTTGTGATTATTTCAAGTTTACAGGTAACAGTGGCAATTCTACCATCAACTATTTGGATGTTCAGCTCTGGAAAGATTTAAGTCAAAGTTGTTTCCAATTGTGTGTGTACCGTAAACCCACTTTTTCAAATTATTATTTAGAGTTTCAGAGTAGCCACCCCCTTTTTGTAAAAAGGAACACAGTAAAAGGCCAGATGGTTCGGGTAGTTAGAATGTGTTATAACTTAGAAATGGTAAAATCTGAGATGGACCAACTGACTAGTATGTTTGTGGGTAGGGGATACCCATTGGATTTTGTTACAGGTATTAGTGAACAAGTCACCAATGAATGGGGCCTTAGGTACAAACTACTAAACAGGATAAGGGGGTCGGGCTAAACTACCCACAAACTACTGATTTTTCATATTCCATGGTACTAACACACGGGGAAACTTTGTGTGTAGTTAGAAATATTATTAAAAAGAAATAGATACTGTTCAAAAGTAACCAGGATATGATGGCAATTGTAGGTGAAGAACCAACTTTCTCCTACAGAACCAATAGAAAATTAAAAACCTTATTGGAACACCCAGTTGTGGGTAAAAACACGACAACGAAGGGAACTGTAAAATGTGGGATGTACGACTATTGTAAATATATTATTGCTACTCCAACAGTAAGTTTAAGTTCCAACAACATAGAAGTGAGGCTAGCGACAGGATCCTGTGCCACCAATGGAATAGTTTATGTCGCTGTTTGTCAGCTTTGTTGTAATTTCTATGTAGGTAAGATGGAAAGGAGGTTGCGGAGGAGAATTTATGAACACCTATACAACATTTCAAAGGGGGATGAGAACAAAGCACTATTTAGACACATTAAAGGAAACCCAGACCATTTTTTTTCTATTTGGTATTTTAGAGGTGGTTAATAAACACATTAGAGGGGGTGACTGGACTAACAATCTGTTAAGGGCTGAAATGAGATGACAACTTAAATTGAATGCCACTGTTGCCCCTGAAATTAATGACCACATCTGTATCAGGCCTGAGTTAAAGTATAGGGCAACCAAACTTTAACAGGTACTATATTAACTTAGTACCCCTTTAACATTATATGTTGTATTAATTTTTACAATCAATTTTTCTAATGTTTGTAGCTGTTGGACCGAATAGTATTAGTCTACTAGTAGATAGAGTATGTATTTATGTATTTTTATATATGTATTTTTTAGATTAGTAAGCTTAGTGTGGTTAGACTTTTTTTTTATTATTGAGTACTGGAACTTTAAAATTAATTGATTGAGTTAATTGGGGATGAAATTTTATATAAAAGGGTTATGTAATTAACTTTTATTTAGTTCTGATGAAGCCTTACGACGAAAGTGCTTGACTGCTTTTTCTGTTTAAGGATCCATTTTTGATTGTACATCTGCTGATATCGTTTATGCAAAGGACTGTTTTTCTTTGTTTTTGCACTGTTTAAGGATTTACTATTGATTGTACATCTGCTATCGTTCGTGTAAAGATTAAAGACTAGGTTTATAACCTTGTCCCAGGTTTTGGGTTACTGTGAGTGGTTGTTCTGACATTATACCAACTCTTTCTTACAATGTCACATATCTCAGGAATATCACTACTGTATGTCAGTAAACATCTGAGGTAACTTGTTTCATTTAAATGATCCCAATCTGTTGGTGTCATCATCCAGTCTCTCCTCTTAGAGAAGTAGGGTCATCCCTTAGTTCTTCTCAGTTCTTGTCTCTCTGTGACAGTATGGCTCATGTCCCCAAAGAAAGTAGTAGGTGAGACTCCACACTTCTATTTTAAAAAATAAGAAGAACTTGAAGAGGTTACTTTGCTATAAAAAATGGGAATGCTCAAAACTGTATGAGTGTCAAATATAAAATTCACCATGGTTCTGGTCCCCATGTCTCTGATAGCTAGGGAATTACTGTCTGCCTCTGTCTAACCCCCACCACCACCACCTAGACATAACCTCTAGAAATTTCCTAACATGCCTCCTCTTTAATAAACACCTATGATAAATAGGAACACAATTGGTTTGGGTTGCATGGTTAGGCTTATGAAGGCCCTGGTGGTCTTTAGTCTAATATATATGTATGAACCTATAACGTTGTCATCCAGGGCTAGGTTTTAAACTCTGGTACTTATGTACCTGGCAAAGGTGAGCATCTCCTTATTCTGCCATTGCTTTTCCCTTTTTGCAACTTTAGCTTTTCACTGCTATTGCTGTTGCATCTAAAGCTATCTCATTGTTTTGTGTGTTTTAAGATGTCTCTTTTTCAGTTCCACTTGTAACTTTTCTAATTCAAGCTACATTTTGAAATCTGGAAACCTATTTGGGGGCCCTTGTGCTGCATTATCTTTTGTTGACAAAACTGTTTTGTGGGCTATACAAGTCCAGTTTGCAGTCTTCACAATATTGCAAACCAGTTTGTGTCACTGGAAGAATACAAGGCAGTACTGCATATTGTAAGATTGCAATGGTCAGGGACTGTGGTCTTATGATCTGAATCACTGATTGCTAATATATAAGGAGGCTGGCCTTAAGCAAACATGCAAAAGCATACTGCTGCATTGGACTGTTACAAAAAACTGCCATATCCATATAAGCTTTACCTTGAGTAGGTACAGAGCAGACTTGCAACCACTGGCTTCCCAGAATTTCACTAAGATTGCTATCAGTCCAATGCATTCCAGTGCTATCTTACAAACAGTAATTTAAACCTAAGAGAGTATTAATAGATGCATTATTTTTTTCTCCAAATATCTTTATTAAATTTTGACATATGAAAAAGGCAATCGTACATTTATATAAACGAAAAACATACAACATGATACCACTTTAGTTGCAAACACTTTACAGCGCAGACACCATAGAAACAACTGTAGTTGCAAACATTATACATCACTTATAAACCATCCAGTCATTGTCAGTTAAGCATTATATGGCTCATTCAAATCCTACCTCTTAAACCTCATTCCTGCTCTGCATATATTGTTCCCAGAATCCCCATTTTTCCTATGTAGTTAGCCCCTTCCCTTTTCTAAAGATCCCAGTTCCAATCGTTTTATCTCTGTTACTATATCCACTACTTCTAGTAAAGTTGGTATAGACTTTGATTTCCATTTTCTGGTAATTGCTGTTTTGGCAACCACCATAATTAGACTCAGCAAGGCTTTACTTATGTCTAGCGGAGTCTCCCACTCAGCAAACAAATTTTGAAGAAGTCTAATATCTCCAGATTTTCTTGTGCTGTCATATTTCACAAATATAATTATTGCATTGTAATCTCACATTGTTACTGATTTCATTACTGTTCTCCATCACCCAGATCATGTCTCTGCTTCATTTCCAACATACTCTCGATTCTTCTAGTCGACTCTCATACTCCTTTCCTTCTCTCCAGCATTTTCTATTCAAATACTGAAAAAGGTTTCACAGGTGCAGTCTCTCTGTAGTCTTTCTTACCAGAGGACCAAGAAGCCAAGTCTCCTTCTGTTTCACAGCTCCATTTTTGTTGGGTAAACTTTTGTATTTCCTCCTTAGCATGCACTTCATCAAAAATGATTTTGTCCCTCCAGGGAAGAATACCTTGAAGACAGCTGATTACAGCAGTTTGAATCTCACACCTGCATCTTAACATTCTGTGAATAGAGGAATGAATTTACTTCTCTTTTGCCTGGTGTACAATAAATAATCATTCTCCACAAACACTCTGCTGTCTCCTATTTTAGTATTTTGTCCTTCTGCCACAGTTTTGACAAAATCAACTCTTTCTGCTGGTAGGATTGCATCCTTACTATTACAGGTCTAGGTTGCTTTCCAAAAGCTAGATTTGGAGCATACACACAATGTGCCTGTTCAACTAACAAGTCCTGCTGTGAAATACCAGTCCAGTTGCTTATTTGTGCTTTCATAAATTTAATACGGTCTGTTCCTTCCAGCCTCTTTGGTATAGCTGAAAATCTCAAGTTTTCCCTACTTCCTCTGTCATCTAATTCTGTTATTTTTTGAAACATCTCTTCCTGAGCAGTCTCATATTCAGCCAGACTTTTCTTGATTTCAACCTCTGATTTTTGCAGCTTTATTATCTCATTTGAATATCTAATTCCAAAAAATGGCTGAGCAAAACATAGCTATACAACTTGCAATAAAACGAGCAAAAAGAATAAAGAACTCCAAGCTTTTAATAAGAATGCATCCAGTAAGTGCTTTCATCTACATAAAGACTTCTTCAGACTGAATGTTGCAACATACACATCCCTCTTAAATAGCAATCATAATTAACATTTTTCACATCAATTAATGACAGTTCTGCCTGGTTTAATGCCTTAACCTTTTTCTTTTTAAAAGCACTTTAAAATTTTCCTTATCATTCAAACCAGGGGCATTACTGGCATCTAAACGTATCTGCCAGCAATACTCTTTCCAGTCTAATTCCTGCTCTGTGTCAAACCTAGTTGAATAGTCAAGAACACTGTCTATAACTAAAAACTTAGGCAAGCCTTTACATCCCTTATTAACACAATGTTTGTCCCATGCATTATTAAGATCACCTTTTCAATGGCATGCAAGTGCTCATAAATTCTCTTATTTAACTCTATAGCAGTCCGTCCTATATAATATGCTGAGCATTCCATACAGATGGAAAGATAAACCACATACCTAGATTTGCAGTTGTAATATCCTTTTATACATTTTTTTTTATCATTAACCTTCACCTCTTCTTTACCCACTAATAAACTTTCACAATAGTTGCAACTATAACACTTGTACATGGATTTTTTATTATTAAGCAAGACCTCATTTTTATTTAATTTAACCTGAAAAATGTCTTTAAAATTTTTACCTTTTTTGACTACAAAAGCTGGCTTTTCACCTACTTTTTCCTTAATTTCCACAAAACTACTTAATATTTTCTAGTTATTTTGAAGAATTAATTTTATACTTTCTGAATCCAACAAATGTTGCAAAAACATGCACAACTTGTAATCATTTACCTTTTCAGCCATTAGAGCTTCACCTTCTTTTTTCTTCCTTAAACTAATAACCTCTTCAAATTGTTCTTGTATAACCTTAATCGGGTACCCTCTTGCTGTAAATTTGGAGCATGAGGCTACCCCTTCTTCTAAAAATAAATCCTCATCATCGGTTAATTGGCTTGCCCTTAGTAGTTGTCCTTTGACTATATTATGTTTCATATGAAAAAGATGCATACTACTACATTCTAAGTAAGAATTATTTTGAATGTTCTTTATTAAAAATCTTGGTCTTAAACTTCCCTTCATCTTTATAAACTTCAACATCTAAAAAAACGGATCTTATATAAATCATATTCATATGTAAACCTTAAGTATTCACAGGCAGAGTTGACATATTGAAAAAAATAAATGCAAATTAGTTAATTAATCTCTCCAAACAATAAAAAAAATCATCAATAAAATGACCATAGCAATGAATATTACATGAAAAATTACTTTTCAGAAAATACTCTTTTCCCAAGCAGACATAAAAACATCAGCATAGCTAGGTGCCATGGCTATCCCCATGGCAACTCAGTTTGCCTGTTGGAAAAAAGTAGAATTACATTCAAAAAATGATAAGATAAAATCACATCCAACATTTCTATAATTAAGGATATCTCTTCTGAAAAAAAAACTTAGAGCAATGTAGTTCATTTTTGACCATTTCCAGACCCACATCATTGGGTATAACAGCATATAATGACTGTATATCCAACATCACAGGATAATCATCATCCAATACTTCAAGCTGGTTAATAATGTTCTTAAAGTCAAAAGTATCCTTGATGCAACAAGCACTTCTCATCACCATTTTCTGTAACTTCTTATCAATTAAAATGGCCATTCCTTCTGTTTTACTCCCCCCACTCGCCATTATAGGCCAAAGTGGGGGATTTACTTGACTAGTATTTGGTGTGAAAGCACTTACCTCATTAAACTTTTAACATTTTATGCTTCCAGTAGTGTTTCTGTGCCTTATTTCTTCAGTCACATTTGTTGTTGGCTTGTATGCACAGTTTATTCCTTGGGAAATTTCTTCCTTGTTTTTCAATTGAATTGTACAGGTTATAGGTCACATTAAAGGTGAGAAGAGTTTTGAAATGATTTATTGTGGTCTCATTTTTTATCACAAAAACACGGCATTTTTACAGGGCTATGTAAACTTTTTATATCCACTGTACCTTTGGTGCAGAAGGCCATTCATTCTATTCCCACACCAGGTAGGTGGATTAATTTTTTCCAGTTCTGACAGTGCATTGCAACATAAAGTGGGTGCTCCACTCCTGTGTGTTTTGTGTTGTCCTTTGGATGAGAAGTTAAACCAAGGTTCTTTCTGCCTGAGTAGGTGGGAGCTCAAGTGCCATGGGATCTTTTACATCCACCTATCAAAAAGAGTAGGAAAATAGTCCAGTGCTGTGGCCAAATTTCCCTTAGTCAATATGAGTAACACCTCAAACCAGACATGGAAAGAAGCCATTGACCTAGAGGGGACAAATCCATTCTACAAAGTGTAAGGGGAAAAAAAATGAGAAAGACTAACTGACTTATTTATAAAATGCCTCGGTCAGTTCCCAGAACTAATTATTGTTTCTGTTTACATATTTGTAAAGTCAGCAGAATCCTGTGCAAATAAGCTATGTCATAGGTAAATAATACCTTAGGAAATATACTCTGCTGCTTTTCCTGTTATGTCACCATGCCGATTCTTTTATTTGCAAAAAAAAAAATGTGGTTTATACACTCTACATCGTCCTCCTGCATGTTCCGTTCTTTTCTGTTGATGGTTGGTGGCATTCTAATTTGTCCTGTAGTAGACTTATACATTATACATCACCACCAGCTAAGGATCAGCAATTAAATTTCTTTTATTGTGCCATTTCTGTATTACATACACCCCTTTTAATATATCCTTGTTTTTACAGTTTCACCCCCAACTTTTGGCTCAGATTCTGCTTTCCTTCTTCCTGTATATAGCCAGCCCATTTCGTGAACTTGTATCTGCCTTTATCGTCTACTTCTTGTTCCTCCAGTAGTTCCTTCATCAGCATTCCTACCTCCATAACCTTTGGGGGTTCTTGCTTTTTCCATTTCCTATTTGTTGCTTTATTCACCTTAGTGATCAGCAATCCTATTGCCTCTTTTTTTTTTCTCCAGAACACCTTCCCTATAACCTAGTAAGAACAGCCCTTTCTCCACCAAGATATCTGAATTATTCCTTAGTTTCTAGCACTTTTGTCTTATTTTCATGAACCACTATATCCGGTTTTCTAGCATTTATCTTTTGAACTGTTGGTAATGGATGATCCCATGTGATGTAAACTTCATCATTTCTATGATGCTTTGTGGCTCACGTTTCCAGTGTTTTTCAGACACTTCAGTACCATAGTGTTTGCACAATCCCTAGTGCAACAATCTTGCCACATTATTATGCCTTACAGTATACAGTTCTTCTGCCATTAGTATGTCACAACCAGCAATGAGGTGTGTGACTGTTTCCAATTCGATTTCACAAAACCTACATTTGTTGGTTTCTCCCACATGTTCAGTGGACTTTGTAAACCAACATGTACGCAGCCCACTATCTTGGGCCGCCAATATTAACCTTTCATCTCTTGGTTTAAATTCGCCTTTCCTTAACCATTCCTGCATTCTTCCTGATCAACATGAGGTTCTTCCAGAAGTTTTCTATACTTGCAACTATATTTATGCATTTTCTACATTTCTTGCCTTCTCATCTGGTCCTTCACCTTATATTCTTTCTTTTGTTTTTTGGCACATTCAGTTGCCGCCTGATTTTTATCTACTTCTGGTTTGATTTCCATTCCTGCTTGATGCCGATATGCTTGTGCTAGATTAAGCAGAGAAGTCATCTTAGATTTATTCTCCTCATGTTTCAAAACTTTCACTACGTTTGGGTCTTGTGAGGTCAGCAGATATGTTGGTGAGCATGAAGCATCCTTCTTGTTTTCCTGTTTAATCTATCCAAACATTTTGGGGCCAGTCAGTCACTCCAAAACTGTAAGTTAGGACAGGAAGAGCATGTATAATCTTCTCATGTATAAAAGTTGTAATGAATACATATGTTAGAAAGAAGTATGGGTTATTTTTAGATTTGAGACTGCAGTTTAAAGAACTTTATAATGAATTAACTATGAAATACTTATTTGTATAGTTCAATACAAATGTATTTATTGATCTCATTTATTAATGTATCCTTTAATTAATGTACTTGATGTATACTGTTTCGATTGGCTCTGCTGGATTCCCATTTGTTGTATGTGGTCTGTATTATGTTTAAGCCTCTACAACCTGTGGAAGGCATTAATTGAGGTGCCAGTTGTTTTGGCAGATTTTATTTAATCTTAATTAAAAGTTATGTTTTAAAATCACTTCTATATGACTGCTGTATTTTTTAAATAAATAAAATGACACTGTGCTTATCACTAATCCCTCCAGAGCACCGTTTATGGGGAACTGGACCATATGCTCTACATAATCCTAGACAGGTAGCAGTAACAGGCTTACCAGTGCCTGTGGCTTAAATGACTGACTCATAAAAGTATGCTACAATTGTTCAGGCTGATAGGTAATAATAATAACAACAACAATAATAATAATAATAATAATAATAATAATAATAACTATAACAAAGGGTTTGTTGAGTCGGGTGTAGAAGTTCAGTGGTTTCTGACAGTAATGTATGAGGGGACCTTTCAAGACTGGCCTGTAATTATGTACTAAAAATGCTATGCATAAACCTTTGTGCATTGTGGAGTAGGGTTAGTAAGCATAAAGCCTAGTACACAATTGGGTAAACACTGCAGACAAAGTCTTGCCACATTGTGTAAGGATAGTACTCCATGCATGGAGTGCACATGCAGATGATCCCCTCCCCAAATGTACATGATTCACAACTGCAGCATTATCAGAATGCCACCTGGTCTTAAGAGGCTAACCTATGGGGATGCAGCCACATACAGTCCCATGGTAGTGCACCCCTTCCCTGCTACTGTTGCTTGGCATGTGGAGATGAGGCACATATTCATGCTGCCAAAAACAAACTCACACAACTTTGAGTTCCCAGTGTAGAGGCAAATCTGCTTCCACAAGGAAGCACAGCAAAGCTAGTAACTCACTGCCACTGTGAAGTTGCATAGCACTAGATCCCCTCCATAATAAGATAATCACCCTAGGTCTGACATAATGTTTAATGAAATTTCTGTGAATCATATTCAGGCATGGTGGCAGAACACAGCAGGAGACATCTTTGTACTAAAGTATTCAACGCAAGTTTTAAGACATAGTTGCTGTCTACTGTGCTATGTTACACTGTCAGGCAATGGCACAGTACAGCAGCTGATGGACTACAGATTAATTTGGGGATAAATTGGGCACCAGCGAGCTATGTACGCCACTGTGCACATTGCACTAGTGTACGCTATTCATAACGTATAGGACTGGGAGAGTAGGGGGTGATCCATGTCTCAGATCCCATGAAAAGAACCATCTTTAAAAGCTAAGATAACAAAAAAGGCATTCAAGTTAATAGTATCTGTACGTTCTTGAAGCATATAATAAGTAAGATCTGTTACTTGCTGTTTTTTATGGAAGACAATACCTTTCTTCCAAAAACTTTTTAACACTGATATTTAGCACCTGTAGAAATTAGATGTAGTCTATCACTATCAGTACTGAACTTCAAAGGGACATTAGCAAATCCTCCCATGTTGTAACAGCTGAAATGTTGAAAGTAATATGATTCTGACTATTAATAATATTGAGTAATATAATATGACTATTGTTAAAACATCTGTATTTGAAAATTTAAAGTTGCCTTTTCCAGATGAAGACAGTGTTTCACTGAAAGCTAGGTCAATGTCCAGGTATCAGTAAATAATAAAAAAAAAAGATTTGTCCTCTAGCATGCCCTTTTCATTTTAATAACAGGAATTTTTATGAGGTCATTCACACTTGCATGAATAATTGCAAGTCATACTTTGATCTTTGACCGGGAAAGTCCGACTGGCCAGAGCCCATTTTCAGCAGTGGCCTGTGGAGAAAAGATCCATCAAAGTACATTTATATTAACAAGTGAATTTCAGTCAGTTCTAAAAAAATATATAAAAGATCTGGTATCGCAAATATCAAGTCTGGGCGAGAGTTAATAATGACCCCTCTTTTCATATCTGAGAGAATAATTTTTAAAGGATAAAGTCTCCAAGAAACCACAAAGTCTTTTCTGAAATGTCTTATTTTGTACTGGATGTACCTCTGAGTCAAGGACTAGCATGGCAATAAAAACCTAGGCTCTGACCATCCCCCATGTGTGATACAACATATCATATGATTCTTGGAGAATGTGACTTATTTTTGGTGGTTTCATCTAACTTTATTAATGCGTAATGAGAATGTGCAGTTTCATCATGAAGAAGATTGTTAAATGGTTTGAGTTCATTTCAGTTTTGTGCTCTTTTGTGTTTTACAAGTATTATACTTGTGGAACTATGTCCACAGCTGTAGTCAACTCAGAAGTCATATTCATAGGTCCTGCCTTCAGTGGTTCCTATACCTGGACGAGTGCTCCAAAAAAAGATGTGCCTAGCCTTCATTCATATGTTGTAGAGATGTTCGTATTCTTGTTATTTGTTGTGAGAATGAAATGACCTGGAAGTTAGAAAAGGCAGTGACTGGAGAGAGATGGCTTCCCAATTCCAAATCTTTCAGACCAAGTTGCATGGCTGTAAAGAATGCACACCATCCTGTTTGTTCAGATACCACATAAGTACAATATTGTCTGGCTAAATGAGGATTGGACCTGGATGCAGTGAATTAGGAAATATTCTAACAACCTGCTGCATTGCCTAATTTTTTTATTGCAGTGTTTTGCTCCTCTGCCTACTTTCTAAGATGCCATCATTCTGGCAGCCATGAGACTCATTGGCAATGACACCATTTTTCGTTTATGAACCTAACTCCCATCCCTGATGACATTAGCACTTATTTCACTGTGAGGGCTACCTATACCTTTTCATTTTGTGCATGCATGCTCTCCTACATGTGCCAATGAGTAACCATCACTGGCTTTTGCAGCCACACCCACATCCTCCCAACCTACCCCTCCACTGCCTGATGAGCTTCTGTGGAGCCATGGTGCGAATTGCTCCTAATTCTTTGATGTTGCTATTGCTATGGAAGAAGTTTCTGATTCCAGGTACCGTGGACTAAAAGAATTTTATATTGGTCTCCACACCAATACTTTAAAATTATAATAGAAGATCAGTATATAGCTGGTTTCCTCCAAACAAGTTAACTGGCAGACTTACAACTGGCTATGCACTGATCAACAGTTTAATTTCAGCTCTCCTGGTGTGAAAAGAGAAACTGAGAAATAAGAACTAGTAATTCTGCCAGCTTGAGTAAAATTCTGTTACTGGCTAGTAAGTACATGGCATGGATACCAGCAAAGAAGAATTCTAGAAAACCTGAAAGAAAATCAACTAGAAAAAGTAAAGAGAAAACTGTGACTGTTTAGGAAAAAGTTCAAGCTTCAGCTTTGGTACAAGAAATCGCTTCCAGTAATTTAGAGGAAAAAATAAATCAAATTTACTCAGAGGTGATTACAATAAATTAAACGCTGAAGGAGTATATCAACTCAAATAACAAAAGGTTGGAAAAATAGTGGAAGCTTTAGCTAACTATTCAGATGCATGGATAAAACTGCAAATTCAAAGACTGAAATGAAGAAAAAGCTGTCTGAATATGAGACTGCTCATGAAAAACTATTTCAAAAAAATAAGAGTTAGAAGATAGTACACAAAGAAAAAAATGCAGATTTTCTCCTGTACCAAAGAAGGTGGAGGGAACAGACTGTATAAATCTTATGAAAGCAGCAGTAAACAACTGGACTGGTATTCCACAGCAGGATTTGTTAATTGAAAGGCCACATTGACTGTATGTTCCAAACCTGGCCATAAGAAAGCATCCAAGACCTGTATTAGTAATGATACAATCATACCAGCAGAAAGAGTTTATCCTGACAAAACTATGGAAGAAGGGAAAATTATTAAAATTTGGATATGGCAGAGCATTTTTGGAAAATTATTATATACAACACCAGACAGAAGAGAAGAAAATGTATCTTGGCAATTTGGGAATGTTGAGAGGCAGGTGTGAGATTTAAGCTGCTGTTTCCAGCTGTGTTCAGAATATTTTTCATGGAGGATCAAAGACATTTTTTGATGCAGAACAGGGTAAGGAGGAAATACAAAAGTTTATCCAACAAAAAGTGAGCCATTGAATAGAAGGAGACTCTTCTTCCCGTAAAAGAAAATGCTTGAGAGACAGAGGAAAAAGCACAGGAAATGACTAGAAGAATCAGGAGTACCTTGGACTTGAACTGGAGTCTGGTGTTGGAAAATGGAGATTGCTGATAACATTTGCATGGAGGCAAGCTATCTGCAGGTGCCAGCAGTGGTGTAGATGGGTTTTTCAAGTTTGTACTCTGATGTCTACTGCTACTAACCTGTAGTGTTACCCCACCAAAAATGATGACCGCACCATCCCCAGACCTCAACACATGTTACAGCAACCTTCTGTGCACACCTCAAAAGGTTTTATTATCAGGAAAGTTAAAGAAATAATGGCATATATACACGTCTGAGTAGGGTCAGTTTTACACTAGATGGGCTCTGTGGTAAAGGCCTGTACTAAGCTTGTCAAAATCCATTTATACAGCCTGTGGTGTGGGTGCTGCCATGTTTCCATTAGCTATCGATGTCGTATAATGGTATTTATGCATTATTTTTGGAAGATACAGAGTTAATTTAGGCAATAGAAAGTAGAAAAGGTTGTCACCAAATTTAGGGAGGCTATAACAAGATAAATAACTAGAGGTCCTGTAAAAGTATTAGAAATATTTTGAAAATGTTATGAAAATTTGTATAAAGCAGAGAAATGTGGAAATTGAAAAAGAGCACAAATGAAAATATGTATGGAAGACTTAATTATGCTAAAGTTAGATATAAACAATAAAATGTCAAACGCTGCTGCCCGAAAATCAATCCTCTTGTAAAGAATAATGTATAAAATGAAAAGGAAACACAAGAGTACTGGTCAGCAGAGTAAAACAGTCCGCATGAACAAAAAACATTAATACACAATACATACGAGTGCACTTCATATCCTACTGCATAACATGTGTATTAATGTTTTTTATCAACACTTCTTGTTAGTGACATCACTATGTGTGTAGTATATGTTATTTGAATACTTGATTTATAGGATGTGATGTCATGATCGTGAGAGTATTTATTGGGTAATTTGTATTAAATGACTTTTTGGCTTGAAGAAGCCCAGTCGGGTGAAAGCGCTTGCCACACTTGTTGCTCTGTTTAATAAATAGAGATATATTTTACTTGGAGATTGTTTTTGTTGATGGTGAAGTGAAAATTGCCTTTATTGACATTACCATGGAGATTTGTTCATGTGGACTGTTTTACTCTGCTGACCAGTACTCCTGTGTTTCCTTTTCATTTTATACATTAAAGTTAGATATAGATGAGGCTCAACAGTTAACACTTAAGATATGAGGAGATGAGATAAAAATGGTGATGTACAATCAATCCACAGAAAAGTCTCCAGAAAAAAATGGTATTTGTTTGGAAGTTAGGAAGGAGGAAAGTGAAGAAGATTTTGTTTAACAGTATTTTAAAAAGAGGGGAAGCATCAACATCCTGGAAGAAAGCTGTGGTGGCTGTAATACCAAAAGATGGTAAAGACCCATCAGACCCAGCTTCATTTACACCCATTTCAATTTTAAACCCAGATTATAAAGTGTTTGCCAACACTAGATGGAAAAGGTATTGCCAACATTAATATTTATGGATTAGTGTGATTTTGTGGATGGGAGGCAAACATTTGACAACATTAGAACAATGATTATCCAGAGGGAAGCAGAATGTAAGAAAATATCACTGTTGGTGATGGGTCTTGATGCAGAGAAAACATTCGACAGAGTAAACTGGGATTTTATGAGTAGAGCAATGGAAGCATTAGCACTTTCTGATACAATAATAAGATTGATTAGCAGGATATATGAAGCATCAAAGGCAAAAGGGAGGAGTGTCCTCCTACCTTTTTGTTAGCTGCTTTATATTTAAAGCCATTAGCAAAGAAAATTAGAGACTCAAAAAATTGAAGGATATAATTGATATGGTAATGAAGAAAAATGGCCTTTATTTGTAGATTATATTATTTTGTACCTGATGAATCCAGAAATGGATATCTTAGTGTTGTGGCACATTTTGAGACAGTTTCATGTCTTTTCAGGATATAAAATTAATGAAAATAATTGATGGCTATAGCCTTTGTTTTATGTACCACATATGAATTGGTTCAGCAGTGCCTACTATATTTATGGGTACGTGATAAGATGAAATATTTAAAAGTATGAATTAAAAAGACTTATATTATGGCAGCTAAGGATATGTGGAAAAAGACTAAACAAAAGATAATGCAAAAACTGAGAAACTGGAAGCTCTGTTTTATGGATATAGATAGTAAAATACAAGCAGTGAAAATGTTTAGTCTATCTAGTTTTATATACATGGTAGGCATATTTTTATCAGCTAGAAGAGAAGTTGTGCACAATAATAAAGTGTTGGAATTTATCTAAGAAAGGGAGTGACAGTTTAGTAGGATAAGTTGATCCATAGTAGAAGGTGGTTTAGGATTGCCAATTTGAATGTGTATTTTAGAGCTACACAATTAAGGCTTTTTATACATAACTCAAGCAGAAGGCTATAATTCCAACTGGAAAGGGATGATTGATGATGAAGCAAGTTGGATTCAAGATATAGGAGAGAGTGGGATTTTGGATATATATACTTAACGAGAATAATAACATCCATACAGAGAATTATTAAACACCACAACAGGATAGAGTAATAGATATGCACATTAAGGGGAAACCAGTGGAATGGGAAGCAATTGATCAGGTGCCATATGAAGATATTTTGGAGCCTTCCACAGGAAACCAGTATAAATGTTTGCTTGAAGATAGACAGCAAGAGAAGGAACAGGAAACTGTGGAAACTCTGATGCAGTCAGTGTTGAGGAGTGATAGGCCAGTGAGTTCCCATATGACAGAGCAATGGATGGAACAGGATGAAATTGAAGAGAATGTGCACAGGAAGATGCTATAGAACTTTCAACAGAATGCCCTTAGGAAAGGAAAAACAAAAAATGGGCCTTCAGTTTAGAAGAAAATGAGCTAAGAGAAGAGTTTCTTGATGTAATAGACATAGACATATTAAATTCAGTGAAAGAAATATACTGCAGAAGGTCAATAAAACCCCAAAAGTCAGAAGTTTGATAAACACAGTAATTAAGACTGTCCATAGAGATCCATGTGATATAACAGAAGTAAACACAATATATTACTGTGCAGCTAAATTAATAACTGATAAAGTTTTACCACAAGAACACAGGGTAGTGAGGGAAAGGAAGGGGAGAAATCAAATATTATCATGGAAGTATCGAACAGAGAAAACTATAAAGCAGTTAAGACAAGAAGTGTCACTATTTGAAGAATATAGAAGAGGGAACAGATCAACAAAAATACTAAAAAAGATAGATGTGATAAAAGCAATGTGCAGCATTAGAACAGGCCAAGATCTATCATGCACTATTGCAAATAAACTAAAAATCTCAGCACAGGCGGATAAACTTAGAATATATGCAGATAAGTATAAAGGAAAAGTACAAAATAAGCAATTTATTGATGACCCAAAAAGTTTTAGAGATAATTGGGAAACAAGGTAAAAGGAATTGAAAGACCGCCAAAAAGAAGAAATAGATACATTTTGGAGAAGTATCTGTGAAGATCTTGGGGAACATAATAAGGATGCTAAATGGATAGAAGTAGTAAAAGGAAGAATAAGAAGTTTAAACATACAGGATATGAAATGGGATGAAGTAACAGCCAGAGAGATTGAAACAAAGTAAAGAAAAGCTTGTAATTAGAAAACCGCAGTCCCAGACGCAGTACTTAACTTTTGTTTAAAAGTATTAACACCTTTGCAAAAAGATTTAGCCATGGGTAAGAACTATTTATATGTGCACCCTGAACAGATACCAACCTGGCTAATAGCAGGAAAAACAATGCTCCTACTTAAGTGTGAATCTACAAGCTACCCTAAAATTATAGACCAATAACTTTTCTTCCGATGATGTATAAACTATAGATGGGAATTGATGCATAGTTAATGTTCATTTAGAAGAAAACTCAGTTATGGCAGTAGAACAAAAGGGCAATAAAAGAAAGTTATATGGAACAAAGGATCATTTGTTGTTAAATAAAGTCATAGTGGAGAACTGTAAAAAAGGGGAAGAATCTAAGTATGGCATGGATCGACAACAAAAAAGCATTTAATAGTATCCCACATTCATAGATAAAAGAGTGCTTAAAAATGTATAAGATATATCCTACACTCATCGACTACATTACAGTGACCATGAAACAGTAGCAGACCACTTTGCAATTAAGCCATGATAAAGGACAGATTATTATTCCAGGGATCAAAATTCAAAGGGGGATATTCCAGGGTGACTCTCTGTCATCACTGCTATTCTGCCTTGCCCTTAACCCATTAAGCTGTCTACTTAACAGCTTAGGCCATGGCTATAATTTGGCTCCTAGAAAGCAACAAAGTGTAAAGACTTCTCATCTTCTCTTTGTCGATGATTTAAAACTGTATAGCTCATCAGATGAGGAACTGAAAGTACAATGCAAGTTGTCAAAACTTTTTCAGATGATATAAGAATGTCATTTGGTCTTGATAAATGTGCAAAAGCAACCTTTAAAGCAGGAAAACAGCAGCACCAGGAAAACATCAGTTTGGGACAAGAATGTGATATAAAAGAACTTGAGCAAGACGGATTGTATAAATATTTGGAAATTGATGATGGATCACAATAAAACATGAACAAATGAAAATAAAACTTAGCAAGGACTACTTCAGAAGACTTGAATTAATCCTGAAAACAGTGTTGACATCTATTCATAGGTCCTGTTTTTTTTTAGATTCATAGGTTAGTACTAGGCTAACTTCCCTTGTGAGCTATTTTAAGCCTAGCCAATTATCTCTTGTGAGATTCAAACCCTGCACATTGTGTTTGTATGGCAAACACCTTAATCATCAGGCCACCCTCCTAACCCGGGAATCTAGGAACAAAATCCAAGCTATAAACCAATTTGCTCTTCCTGTCCTAACTTACAGTTTTGGAGTGATTGACTGGCCCAAAAATGTGTTGGCTAGATTAGATAGGAAGACAAGAAGGATGCTTCATGCTCATCAAATGATTTATAAAATTCAGTGCATACCAAGATTATATATTCCCCATTCTGAAAGAGGGATGGGCCTCCTTGAAATTTATTACATGTATAGAGCTGCAATTGTGGGACTCCACATATATCTGCTGACCTCACAAGACCCAAATGTAGTGAAAGTTTTGAAACAGGAGAAGAATAAATCTAAGATGACTTCTCTGCTTAATCTAGCACAAGCATATCTGCATCAAGCAGGAATGGAAATTAAACCAGAAGTAGATAAAAATCAGGCAGCAATTGAATGTGCCAAAAAACAAAAGAAAGAATATAATGCAAAGGGTCAGATGAGAAGGCAAAAAATGTGAAAAATGCATAAATATAGTTACAAGTATAGAAAACTTCTGGAAGAACCTCATGTTGATCAGGAATGAATGCAGGAATGGTTAAGGAAAGGTGGATTCAAACAAATAGATGAAAGGCTAATATTGGCGGCCCAAGATTGTGGGCTATGTACATGCTGGTTTAAAAAGTCCATTGAACATGTGGGAGAAACAGAAAAATGTAGGTTTTGTAAAACCAAATTGGAAACAGTCACACACCTCGTTGCTGGTTGTGACATACTAATGGCAGAAGGACTGTATACTGAAAGGCATAATAATGTGGCAAGACTTGCACTGGGGATTGTGCAAACATTATGGTACCGAAGTAGCTGAAAAACACTGGAAATATGAATCATAAAGCATCAACAAAAATTATGAAGTTTACATCTCATGGGATCACCTATTTCCAACAGTTCAAAAGATAGATGCTAGAAAACCAGATATAGTGGTCCATGAAAAGAAGACAAAAGTAGCATTGATCATTGAAATTGCCAGATCCATTGACTACAGTGTCTTGCATTTAGAGAGAGACAAAGTCATAAAATATCAGTATCTGCAGGCAGAAATGAGAGCAATGTGGAAGAAAGATACCCAGGCAGTTCCAATACTAGTAGGAGCAACAGGTCTTATAAAAAAAAGAATCTACAACCGTATTTAGATATGTTACTAATACATATAACCCTGTAAGAATTGCAGAAGGAATCATTACTGGACATATTGCGGGTGCTGCGAAGAGCACTTTTGGCCTACAACAAAGATTGAAACAATACTAATTTCATAAATTTTAATTGACTTAGGAATGGGATTCATTCCCTTCATAGTATTAGAAACACAAAAGATCTGGAGAAATTTGGAGACATTAAAAAAAGAATTATATTCATAAAGTATCAGAAAAGTAGCAGAAAGTATTCTAAGAACTAAGCCAACGTGTTAATGGAGAAAGGAGATTTTGTAGATAGGATAACTGCAAGCACAGCTACAGAGGATAGGCAAGAGGAGGCTGGAATTTACTGGAGAAAACTGGCAAAAAAGCCAATGTATTAGGAGTAAATAACTGGAAAGGGAAAGGTGATATAATAAGATGAGGCCAAGAATACATTTAGACTGTGGGCTAGACACTTTCTTCCCTATCAAGGGTTGATATCAGAGGACAGGCAAAGAGCAAGGTATAGGGGAATCCTAAGTGAAACTCTTGCACTGGTAGAGTTTTTAGTTGAATCTTGAACAGAAACTGCTGTTAAAAAGGGATAATTAATAGGGCATGTAAAATATTGCACAATAACCATAAGAATCAATTGGATGAGGTTAGAAAATATTTGGAAGAAAGTTTGGTCATTTTTATACTTCAAGCAGACTTCAAAGAAGTTTTCTTCATATAGATGGCAAATGGAGGAGTGATGGAGTAAACTACATAGAGAAAATGGAAACTGCAGGAACAATACATGCAGGCTAATGTTTTGCAGGAGTGAAGTTTAAGGGAAGGCAGGAATTTAACAATTTGTGTAATGTTGGATTGATGGCAGTCATGCAAAAGAATATATGTGATGTGTAGTGTTTTTAACTGTGAAAAAACAATGAGCGTATCACTATAGATTGACAAAAGCAAATAAAATCTTTAATGAACAATCTGACTAATTCCTCAGGTACAGGACAAGCACTTTCGGTGTAAAGCCTTCTTCAGATCCTGAAAGTAAAGCCTGAGTTATCCTATTTTAAAATACATCCCACCAATCACTCAGTCAAATGATTCATTACATAAAAAATCCAATGAGAAGTCCAATTAAATAAGGCATATCATGGCAAGCCTCCTTACTAACCAGTGCTAAGCAGAGAACATGGCAAGCCTCTTATTCTGACCAGTCTGACCAGAAATCTTAGGTAGCCCACTTATGGTGGGTATCACTGGATGCTCCACTACAAAGAAGGCCCAATGGTCTTGTTCCATTAAAACCCTTCCTGAAAGAACGGAGATTAAGCACGAAGAGATAGTGATGTTCCCTGATAGGCCAGTTAAGAGGCTTGTCATAATCTACTGAATTCTATTGGAAAGTTAAAGTCCTGCTAAAATACCCATTTCTAATGAATGGCGACTAAGTATGAAGTAATATTGAATATTTCTGATTTTATACAACTTACAGTTCTATAACGATCATTAACCAAATGGTTGATATGATTAGAAAAACTCAAAGCTGGAGCTATCCACATACGCATGTTCTTAAATGAATCTACAGTTTCAATCACTGTGTGCTGTATTAAATTTCAGTTTATGTTTCCCAAATCTCATATGCTTAGTTTTTGATGTATTTATCAACATATTATTCTCCTGTGCCCAAATGGTCAGTTTAGTCAAGTTCTTTTGCAGTCTGCAACACATGTATTCAGTTTACCCAATTTCAAGTCATCTGCATACAGACTGTAGAACACCTCAGATGAAAAAGCTAGATCTGAAAGATACAATATAAACAAGTATGGGCCGTGGACAGAGCCCTGTCGGACACCCTGACAGTAGCCAAGAATTTCACCCATCCAATTGCTGTATGATACTTGCCATGTTCTATTTGTAAGCCATGCAGCTCTCCATCTTATCAAGAGTACATAGATAACTAGTTGTTCTATTTATTGATCAGTTTTATCTATGATCATATCAAATGTTTAAGTTAAATCTACATAAATGTCATTCATAGCTATTATATTGTTATAGAGGATCATGTTACAGGTGGTAATAGACCTATTATAGGTTCATAGGTGGTTACTAGGCTATTGATCTGAAGGTCTTTATAGGCTTAGCCATGTGTACCCAATATAATAGTTGAGAAACCCAATATAAAGGATCTTGCTTAAACTCGAGATCTTAGTTAGCAACAACTGCCCATATCTAGGAGGGTCATAGGAGAAATCCCTGGCAGGAATGTATAGTTTCCCATCCAGTCATCCAGGCCACACTTAAACAGGGTCATAGAGGAGTTCTGTTTGATGGGAAATGGTATCTAATTACAGAGGCATGGCAACCTCTGAAAGACATATCTGTCTCTTCAACAGGTCTTATTTATGTCACAGCCAGGTTAAGGTCCCTAGAGTGTGTGAACCTTGTTCCATTTGATTTGTGGATGTGCAGCATTTCTATTAAGTTTGGATCCGAGATTGCTGTGTAGGCCAGGCACAAGGCTCCTGTAAGGAGTCTGTATGCTACTGAGTACTGTGACAGTGACTTCAGTCTGTCAGTGTATGACGTGCTGGAGAACCTGAATTTTCTTGGTTAGAAATCTCTGAAATCTCTTAAGTTGCTGCAGGTGCCTGGTAAGGTACATACCAAAGGGAGCATTGTACTCAATTACTGGCCTGATGAAGGTCGAGTACAGAGGTGTTATGACATCTTTCACTCTTGAGATAATGTGGTGTTCAATGTAGAATGCCTTCCTTACCACAGTAGAAACATAGTGGTCAAAGTTTAAGCTACAGTCAACTTGCGTTCCCAAGTCTCTCACTACTGAGTTGCTAGTTAGGGTATTATTATTTATATGATAGTCTGCAGAGATATCATTTTTACTGAAGGGGATGATGATGCATTTTTTAGCATCGAGTTTCAGTCCGTGGCTTTGGCACCTGTCATTGGTTCGTGTAAGTCCCTCTTGAAGTATATTGACATCATTTGGAGATTCAGTGATTGCACCTAATTTGCACTTGTCAGCAAACTTAGTTAGCCACATCCCCTCTGTTTTGGCCTGAACTTCTGAAAAGCATATTCCAAACAGTAGGGAGCCCAGCACTAACCCCTGTGGAACCCCACTGAAGACAAGTCTGCTGGCTGAGATAAAGTCCCTAACTTTGACTGAGTGTGATCTGTCGGTGAGCCAGTTAGCAAACCACCTGACAACATAAGGGCTGATATTCAACTGGGAGAGTTTATCAATGATGCCTGAATGTGCAATTGTGTTGAAAGCCTTGGCTAAGTCAAGGTAGGCTTTATGAACAGATTTGCTTTCATCTATGGTTCTGGTAATGTTTTTGAAGAAGTCCACCAGGTTTAACAGGTGCGGCCTGCCTTTGACAAAACCAAACTGGTTCGGATCAAGGGTTTGGAGATCACCTATATCCTTATTTATAAGGTCCATGATGATTTGTTCCATGGCCTTAAAGATAAGGCTGGTTAAGTTTATGGGTCTGTAATTCCCAGGGTCTGTTGCTGTACCCCCCTTTATGAAGAGGGTGATGGTTGCTGTTTTCCATTCAGCAAAGACAAAACCAGTACTCAGGCTGAGGTTGAAGAGAGTACCTAATGGAGTTGCTAACTCATGTTTTAGACCATTTAAAAAGCAGTTTGGGATGCCATCTGGTCCCCTAGATGCTGTGCTTTTGGCCTCAGAGAGAATATTAATGGCTTGCTCTTTGAAGATGCAAGGTGGGGGAGATGTAGAGGGAATGCTTGGAGAGGACAGGGGGGTGAAATTTTCCCCAAACCTGTCAGCTAACAGGTTGGCTATTTTTCACAGGATCAGTGTGTGTGATGCCATCCACAGCTAGTTCAGCACATGTTTGGATCCTACCTTTTAGGTTACAGATATAGCTGAAGAATGCCTTATGGTTATCCTTAGCTATGGTTGCTAAACTTTTTTCGATGTTGCCCTTCGAGGAGGGGGAGTATCCATATTCATCAAAGATACCCACACCTCCAGGTTAGTGGCAACGCACAAAGCATTGGAGACCATCCATGTGCAACTAACCATAGGCAAAACTGCCCTACAGTTTGTAGCATGCTACAGACTACCCTCTCAAACTCAGGAACCCCACTCTGCCTTCCTGAAGACACTGGAGAGTATGAATGTCTCTCCAAATACCATCATATTGGGAGACTTCAACTACCCAAACATAGACTGGGAGCATTACTCAAGCCCCAACACCCTAGCCCAAAGGTTCCTAGAATTCATAAACTCAAATGTGATGGAACAACTAGTCACCACTCCCACAAGAGGAAATAATATATTAGACCTGATCATCACAAACATGGGGACACAATGCTCCACACCGGAAGTATACCCCTCATTGGTGAGATCAGACCATAAATTAATCGCACTGGAAATCCAAATCCCGCCCCAATCCCCAGCACAGAAGACCATAGTGAAGAATTTCTCAAAAGCTGACTTCTCACTTCTTAAGACTGAAGTGGTATCCTTCAAGGCCCCTGGGCCAGCAGAAACCACAGCCCACACCGCTGAATCCTTTATAAACGCCTTCTACGGACACCTTCAAGAATGCATGGATCATGCAATCCCAAATAAAACCAAGACCCATTCTCCCAAAGGCAGGCGTCTTGTCTGGTGGACTCCAGCCATTAATAAGCTTTACAACAGGAGGAGGAAGCTACTACATGACAGAGCAAAATCCCTAAAAGGGAAGGCATTTCTGATCAGTACTAGCAAAAAACTACTATCACTCATAAAATCATCCAAGGCCAACTTTGAGAGAAAAATCGCAAAAGACACTAAAGACAATCACAAGGCCTTCTTTAGTTATGTTAGAAACCTGGGTGGAAACTCCCAAATATGCTCAGAGTTAGTCCAAAATTACAAAAAATACACTGAACCCACAGACATTGCCAACATACTGGCAGACAGGTTCAGTGCAAAATCCCCCCCCCCCCCAAAAGGACAAATATCTATCCCAGCAGAGTGTAGCCTCCCTGACATCTCAGATGCCCAGGTGAGAGCCGCCCTCTCCAAAGCTAAAAACACAGCATCAATGGGACCAGACGGTGTCCTGGGTTGCGTGCTACATGAACTCCATGAGGAACTAAACTCGCACATAAGGCTGCTGTTTAATCTTAGCCTTACTACAGGATACATGCCCAAAGAATGGCGTACTGCAACGGTGGTCCCACTCCACAAAGGAGGTGCTTCTATGGACCCTGGAAATTACTGCCCCATAAGCTTGAAGAGCCTGGTCTGCAAAGCTATGGAGAGGATCATTATGGAACTCATAAACAAAGACATTGGGGACCTACAGACACTGGATCCCACCCATTTTGGCTTTGTCAGGGGCAGATCCTGCCTTTTGAACCTGGTTGACTTTTTTGAAACAGTCACTAAGGCCATTGATGAGGGTAAGGCAGTTCACACAGCCTACCTTGACCTTGCAAAGGCCTTCGACACAATACCCCACTCGGGCATCATAGACAAGCTCACCAGCTTAAATGTCAACCCATATGTCATAAGATGGGTTACAAACTGGCTCAAGGACAGAACCCACAAGGTCAGAATTGCTGGAGCCATGTCAGACTCTAAGCCAGTCACAAGCGGTGTCCCACAGGGCTCGGTCCTGGGACCCCCCTTGTTCGGCATTTATTTTTCTGAGGTGCAAGCTAACATAAGAGGATTGTGGCTGACAAAGTTTGCAGATGACTGCAAACTGGGCGCCATATTTGATACTCCAGCAGACACAAGCATCCTTCAGAAAGGCCTCATAGAAATGGATAACTGGTGCCAGAGCCATGGCCTTAAACTGAACGCCAAAAAATGTATAGTCATACCCTTTGGGAAAAACAAAGTACCCACAAATTACCACATAGGTGGCAATCCATTAAGTACGGAAGACGTAATCAGGGACCTAGGGACCCAAGTTGACAGTAACCTGTCATTTGACACTTACATTGCCAAAGTGGTTAGGAAGACCTTCTATATTGCCCACCTTATCATGAAAGGATTCACATCTAGATCAAGAGAGGTCATTGTGCCCCTATACTCTTACCTTATCAGGCCCATAATTGAGTACAATACCCCATTTGGGATGTACCTTACCCGACACCTGCAGCAGTTAGAAAGACCCCAAAAGTACCTCACCAAGAGGATCAAGGGTCTCAAACATATGTCATATGCTGCCCGGCTGAAGAAACTCCAGCTCTATTCAGTCGCATATCACCTACTCAGAGGCGATCTATGCCTGACGTACAAGGCCATGTCCAATCCGGAATTAATGGACATGCTCCACCTCAGGAAATCCAAATCCTCCAGAGCCACAAGAGTGAGAGATTTGAACCTTAACACAGAAATAAATAGGACATGCTGGAGGGACAGATTCATAACCCAGAGGCTCCCTACACTCTGGAACAGAATCCCAGTCCATGTTAGGCAGAGTCCCTCACTGACTCTCTTCAAGAGAAATCTTGATGAGTGGATGGGAGATCGTATATTTACCCCGGGGGTCGTCTCTGTGTCACTACTAGACAGAGGCACAGTAAACTAAACCCTAAATGGGCACAGTATTCTCATTCCAAGGGGTGGCGAAAGCCACACACACTCTGGCTAGGCTAATAAATGCCCTATGGCAGATAGCCTAGTATGAACCTATGAACCTATGAGGATTTTGCAAGTTCTCTTATTTGTTCAAGCAGATGAGAGTGTTCTTCCAGTGTTGGGACCTCTCATTTTTATTCTTAGACAGCAACTTCTTCCTCTTGTATAACTTATTAATGCTAGATGTCCACCAGGGAAGCGTGTTTTTTCTTGAGGATCTTGTTTTGATCCTATCAGGTACAGCTGTGTTAATACATTTGTATAAGTGTTTGTACAGGGCATTTGTGTATACTTTAGTATAGTTGTCAATGCTATCTGTAAGAACAAGAGCTTGGAAATTATTTATGCCATCCCTTAGGAGGCTATAATTAACTTTGGTGAAAATTTTCAGCCTGAATTCACCTAAGAGGGGTTTGGGTATTATAGCTACTTCAAATGTGACTGATTTGTGATCAGATTTAACCAGCAAGGGTCCTTTACTTGTGGTGGTGCAGTGGTTACCCATGTTGGTGAGGACCAGATAGAGGATATTTGAGTCCTTTGTGGGGTTGCATACTGTTTGTTCCAAGGCATTAGTGTTAAAGTCCAGGAACCTTTGTGCGAAACTGTTGGTACTCGTATAAGTTTCCCAGTCAATGAAGGGATAGTTAAAATCACCCATGATTAGAGTGTTTTGTTGTAATTTGATTGACTCAAGTAGGTCCAAATAAGCAGAGTGGGTATCTTGGCTCATTGAAGGGGGCCTATAATTAATGATGACTTGAAGGGGGGTCTTACCCACAGTTAGTCGAACTTGGAGTAACCCCATGGAGTTTTTCTGTCTAACCAGTCTAGAGGTGTATTTATGTTTGATGAAGATAGATACTCCTCCTCCTTTGATTCTCACATGTTCATTTTGTCGTCTGAAAGTGTGGATGGCATTGTAGCCTTGCAAGGTTGGGGAACTCTCTGCATCCCTGAACCAAGTTTCTGTGACTGCACAGACGCTAACATCCTCCAGGGAGAGGAGTGCTTCTAAAGAGTGCAGTTTCTGATTTAAACTCCTAGTGTTTAGCAGCATAACCCTTAATTTATTTGTGAGTGATATTTTCACGTCAGAACCTTTGTTCATGAGACCTTGCCTAAAAAGGCACTATGGGGGAGGCAAGTGCCTTAGCCAGTAATCGAAAGCCTAGAGGTGAAAGGTGAAGGCCATCTCTGGTAAAACAGTGTGGTCTATCAACCATGTCATCTCAGGTTGACAGAAACTGGATTCCCTTAGAATGACACCAGAAACTAAGCCAATTGTTGAAGTCAATCATTCCTTGTTTATATTGTGGTATCATCCTTGGTGAGGGTAGAATGCTACTCAAAGCTAGGGACATACCTGTCTGGGACACATATTTAGAGAGCTCAAACATGTCTCTCTTCATATAGTCCAGTGATGTACATCTCAAGTCATTCACACCAACATGAACTATGATGGAGTTATAATAGTACCTTTGTTGTGAGACTTGAGTGTATGTGTGATCTGACAGATCCTGGCACCCGATAGGCAGCTGACTGTAACCTTCTCCTTGTCCAGCCTGGTGAGTAGGACATCTGTATGTCTCACAATGGAGTCACCTATGACTATAAAATATTTGGTTTATATGTGCTTTGCCTTAGGGATTTATTTGGTGAGATAATGGTGCTTGTGTTTTTATGTGTACTGAGTCTTGTAGGTGCTGTATTAGATGTAGCGTGTTTGTGTTTCGAAGGTCTCTGGTGTTTAGGTAGGTTTCTGGTGAGTACCTCCGTGTATGATGGCTTATATGTTAAGTGCATGGTTTGCATAGGAGGTGTAGTATGTGGGCTGACAAACCTGTTCAGTATTACTGTTCTGTGTGTGAGAGAGCAAGGATTCCAGATTCTTAGTGTGGATGCATCTCTCAGAAATTGTACTTTGGTGATTTAGGAGTAGATGATTGTGAGTGTACATGAGGTAGTTGCTACACTATCTCAGGCTACTTATGTCAATCAGGCTGGTAGGAGAATGGAGGGAAACTGACCATCTGTAATGCTAGGTTAAATCCTGTTTTCACAGTCAGGAGAGCAAATGAAAGGGTGTGATATAACTGGGTGCTGTAAACGGGGTTTATACTGATGGGGGTGGCCCTATAAAGGGTCTATACTAACAGTGTGAGACTATGGAGAGTGTATCATGTACAGGATTTTAAACTGGAGGTATTTACTTATATGTAAACACGGAACTGTATCTGAACGAGGCTTTTATACTAGCAGGATGAGACTTTCCTAACGTTGAACCCTCAGGCCAGTCAGATAAAAACACAAACAGCTATCAACCAGTAGTTCCCAACTTGGATGGATTGAATTTAGCTCCCTGCTGCCACCAGAGTATGCAAAACAACCCTCCCAATGTAAACCCAGCTGGCTTTGAGCTGAAGTTTAGTAACAAATTCTATAGAACAGAAGTAATAATTCCTGCAAAATCAGGAATCCTTGGACATAAGTTCATAAACCCTGAGAAATGTTCACAGCACACAAAAACTTTGCAAAGGGTCTAGCCCTGCACACTCCTAGAGCTCATCTGTGTACATCGTTTCTAAAAATATCTCTCAGAGGCATTATGGTTTTCTGAGGTCAGAATACTTCCACAACTACTAAATTATGCCACTTAACTCTGTACACAAGATACTTAAAGACATGAGACTGGCATACATACTCAGCTGAAAATAACTTTATTATACTTGTAGAGAACAACAGCTGTCAATTATGGATACATTTTTGAGGGCATAGAGGGCAGCACTAAAGAAATGTGTACATTTTTAATTGCAATGCTAATTCAGGAGACAATGTGATTGTGAATACAAAATGAAATTTTCTGGTTACACTATTGGATAGCTGGATGATATAACTTTGGTTGTTTTGGGATTAGGCATCTGCTTCCAATATACTATTGGCTTAATTATAGGTATAAACCCCTTCCCCTCCCTCACTCCAATCTGACATCTCAAACACAATTTCTGGAAAATCATTCATCAGGACAGTGATGGAAACAAAATGAGTGTCTGGAACCAAAGACAGAACAACCACAGTATCTATCTCTGCCCTTGACATTTGGTGACTGATTTCCAGGTAGTGGACTTCTTTTCAGGTGTTTGGAAACACCCAGCACCAGAAATCATCATGAAAACCATAACATAAAACAGGTTGCCCCAAAGCTACTTCTCCAACCAGAATCTCCTGCTGAGGAAGTGAGGTAGTAAACAGCTAGGGAAAACTAAGAGTTAGTCATCCTGTATTGAGAACAAAGTCTCTTCATCAGCAGCTGCGAAGGAAATGATAGCACTCAGTAACATAAGCCTGGTTTGCTCTGCTGGTTTCTGATGGACAAATTTCAATGAAAGCCACTTTCAGCAAAACACTAAGCTTTCTTACATAGGGGCAAGTACCCCTGCCCCCACCACTTGGGTGAGAACCCCCATACCCTCTGACTTCTATCACACAGCAGTGAAGAAGTTAAAGTTATTGTTCATTTAAAGTAATTTTCAGTGATATTGTTTGCTGTATTGTCCTTCACAAAAATTCCTGTTTAATACTTTTTGCAATCCTTTTCATTCATGGGTGCATGCTTCTGTAAGGGGCTCATTGAACTCTACATTAGTCTAATTTTCTTTTTCTTTACTCTTTTGTTTTCTTTTTAATGACTTTATCTTTTGATAAATATTCGGTTTTCTTTATGTTTTGGCAAACAATGAAGAAGAAGAAGAATCTGGAGAAATGTCAGGAATTAAAAGGCACTAATCTCTGACATTCTAAGGCTGGGATTCATGAACACTTGCCGCACAGAGTAGGTCTGATATGTGAAAGTGTGGTTCATAAAGATTGGTGCAAAAAGGTGTAAGACCCTCTACGCAGACTTACCCCACTGTCTAGTCATAGTACTTTGTGAATTGCGTACACAAGCAAAAAGGCTCCCCCAGGGTTGTATGTAATTCACAACAACCTGCTGCATATGGTCTGGTCTGAATCAGGTAACTTACAGGACTAGAACTGATTGCATAAAGATGATGCAATCCTTGAGTCCTTATGTTCACACCAACTTCCCTTTCTTGCTCAGCTATCAGAGTTGAGCAGCAATATTAAAAAAAAGTTAAAATACATTTTTTCAGTAGGAAAATTCCTAATGGTTATTGTGTCCCTTGTGGGCAGACAAACCTGATCCACAGTTATACGTCCTGCCCCTCACACAGTAATACCCCCAGGCTCCACCCAACATGATCTGTCAGAATACCAGATTCCTTTATTACCATAATATGGTAGTGACTCTACTCCATCATTATGCCTAATGAATATAAGATTTTTGTGAATCAGTGTGTGACATGACAACTGAGCACAACACATAAGTTAACAGTTACACAGTAAGGTATAGCATACCTTATTAAGTAGCTTTTTTATCACTGTATTGTTAAACAGTGATTCAACAGGTAACACTGATGCAGGTAGTACACCACTGCATAAGTGTGCACCTTGCACCATTTACACACACAGGCTTTCCTTTGTATACTAGCTGCCAGTACTGTGATCCAGGTCTGAAAATCATGCAGGGAATATACTTAGGACTGTGCACCGAAAGTACTGTGGTTATGAAAAATGTGGCTCAAAGATTTGAAAATGTATCTTCTCGCTAAAAGTTCATAAACCAGTATTTAAGTGAGCAAACATCTATCAAGCAGGTTTGCACAACACTTACCATTATTTTCTGTTGGATATAGGCTAGTTAGCAGAGACCCTATTTTGATTTTTAAATGTTATAATATGATTTATTGGCCTCCACTTTGGGTATTACATTTACAAAACACCAGTTTGCCACAAGGAGCAACAGCATTATAATGTCCCTAACACCATAATAATTCCTTTTTCCATCATAGGGCTGGTAGATTCTGGAATGTCTTACCTATTTAAATAAGGAAAGCAGATGGTCTGTAGTTGTTTAAAGCATTTTTGGATGAATAGTTTAATGGCAGGGTGTTTGATCCTGACTTAAATGGCCTATAAAATAAGCCCTGAGCCTAACACGCTGACATTGAGCAGTGAAAATATTTTCCTGTTTTACACAGAGATATATCAAGGTTTCTTTTTGGCACTTCAAAAGATCAAGCCATAGGACATGGTCAACAAACTCAAGCAGCAAAGGGAGTCAACCGCTCACATCAGATGGGAAAAAAACAACCGAATGGGAAGTGCAGTAAACCGTCTTTTACAGCCAGGTTCACTGCAATGGCCATTGCATGTAACTGGATCCAGAGCCACTTAGCCTGATTGCTAAAATGATTAGGCCAAGAGAATGACACCCACCCTCAGCTTTTTCTCCACGTGTATAATATTTCCCCATGACAATGATCTTTAAGACAAACATCTTTCTTGCCTCCACATTAAGAACATTCAGTCATTAGATTCTCTCTTTCATTAAAAATGTGATGTTTTCTGGTAGAATATATAATGAAACTGAGTCTGTATCTTCAGTATAAAAACAAATGAGTCTCAGTATGAATTTTGTAAGCGTCATTCTCTTCTTCATTGGAATCCCCCATTTTCTATTCCTTTTACTTTTGAGGACTAGGATTTTGCTGCTTAAGGGAGGCCTGAAGTAGAAGGTGGTGGTGGTGCAGGTGGTGGGTGCTCAGGGGATAATGCAGTCGATGAAGTGACTTGTGGATGTAGCTTCTTTGCACCAATGCACTCTTGACCTAACCTTTTGTAATCAGACTCTGGCTGTAATTTGTGAATATAATAACCTTATTGGTACTTCCGTCACTGGCTCATGCAGTGCAGTTTCAAACTCCTTTCTTGTGACTGTGACTGACTAAGTTGCCTCAGCTGCATTGTTTGCTAATATATAAACTTTATAACCATTGCAGGTTCAGCCAATATGGGAAATGTAAAAGATTCAGGTTTGTCTTTAAGCTTTTCTTTTCAGTCTTTCTTCTTTTATATCCCTACTTGGAAATTTGGCCTTAGAAACTACTTCCAAAAGTTCTTCCATTTCTTCTTTGTCTTCTGCAGGCATTCCACTCAAGGTTTTATGTTTTTCCCATAATAAAATACCTTTCATTTCTTTGTTTTCTAATGGTAGTTTTAAAATTATCACACAAATCATTGTTTTCCAAAATTATAAGATGCAGCCATACTAATCACACACTTAGTATTAAAATTATCACACAGGTTGTTGTTTCTGAAATATGAACTACACACAGACAAGTGCCACACTTATTTTGATGGTCTTTATGATCTAATTTTCTTCATAGGAGGTTACTAGGCTATTGCCCCTGAGGCCCTTATAAGCCTAGCCAGGAGTTCAGCCCATGTTTAGACAAGCCAGCACCCAAAGCCCCTGTCCAACAGGTACACAGGTGGAATCCCAGGGGTGTATTTTCTTTTTCTCATCCGGTTATCCAGGTTGCGCTTAAAAAGAGATAATGAGGTACTCTACTTGACGTGGAGAGGGAGTCTAATCCACAGATGGGGAGTCTCTGGGACACAAATCTGTCTCGCCAATTCCTATTGATATCACAGACCAGGTTGAGGTCGCGTGTACGGGTTGCTTGAGTGGAGCTTGACCTGCGGATATGCAGCAGTCCCATCAAGGCGAGGTCTGAGATTGCTTTGTATGCCAGACCAGACAGAGGTCAGCTCTGAGGAGTCTGTATGAAACTGAGTAGAGGGACAGGGCTTTTAGCCTATTTGTGTAGGGTAGATGTTTGAGGCCCTGGATTCTCCTGGTGAGGAACCTCTGTGGTCTCATCAGCTGCTGCATGTGCTTTCCAAGATACACGCCGAAGGGGGTATTGTACTCAATAATTGGCCTTATAAGGTAAGAATACAGGGATGTTATGACTTCTTTGTCCCTGGATGAGATACCCTTACTTATGAAGTGGGCCATGTAGAAAGCTTTTTGTACAACGGAAGCAAATGATGGTCAAAAGTCAGGTTGCTATCAACCTGGGTGCCCAAATCCCTCACTACTGATTGTGTACTTAGGACGTTGTTATTAATGTGATAATATGTGGAGACATCACTCTCCCCAAAGGGGATGATGATGCATTTTTTGGCATTCAGCTTGAGCCCATGTTTCTGGCACCAGTCATTTGTTTGGGTGAGACCCTCTTGGAGGGCGTCCACATCACTTGGGGAATTGATGACTGCGCCCAGCTTGGAGTCATCTGCAAACTTGGTCAGCTATAGCCCACTGGTTTTGGCCTGCACCTCAGAGAAGTATATCCCGAATAACAGAGGCCCCAAGACTGATTCCTGGGGTACGCCGCTCATTACGGGTCTACTGCTTGAGGTGACTTCCCCTATTTTGCGTAGATGGGTTCTATCAGAAAGCCAGTTTGCTACCCATCTGGTAACATATGGATTGTTGCCATGCTGAGAGAGTTTATTTACTATGTCCAAGTGGGAATAGTGTCAAAGGCTCTGGCCAGGTCAAAGTAGGCGGTGTGCACCGTCCTCCCCTCGTCCATGGCCTTGGTGACTGTCTCAAAGAAGTTGACCAAATATAACAGATATGACCTCCCCTTGACAAAGCCAAACTGTGTGGGGTCAAGTGTTTGGAGATTGCCAATGTCCCTGTTAATGAAGTCCATGATAATCCATTCCATGACCTTGCAGATCAGGCTAGTTAGGCTGATGGGTCTGTAATTTCCTGGATCAATGGATGCTCCACTTTTGTGTAAAAGGATGACAGTGGCTGTCCTCCACTTGGCTGGGACAAAGCCGGTACTCACGCTTTGGTTGCATAGGGTGTCTAATGGTGCTGCAGGTTCATGCCTGTGTTCATGTAGGATGCAGCCTGGGATGTTATCGCGTCCCATGGAAGCTGTATTTTTTGCCCTTGAGAGGGCAGTGATGATCTGTTCCCTAGAGATAAGGGGTGGGGGGCAGGTACTGGGGATGTCCTGATTTACTGATGGGAGGACAGAGGGGAGAATTTTCACTGAATCAGTTAGTAGATTGACTATATATACAGCATTTGTTTATGTGGTGTCCTTGACCACCAGTTCTGAACAGATCTGGGTGCTTCTTTTGAGATTGTGGACATATGTGAAGAAGGCCTTATGATTGTCTCTATAAGAAGACTTTTTCTAACCTTTCTGCAAAGAATACATAGGACTTTACCATCAAAAGAGGGTACCTGTAAAATGACATGAACATCTGAATTTAAAACTTTAGTAAGTAACCCGGATCATTTGCTGCAAGAAAATAAAAAGCAAACTACATGTAGTTACTAATACTATATCTATTCACCTGTAATGAAGTGCTTTTTAGTGAGCAACTGATGACATTTCTTTTTTTAATACCTCATGCTTGGCACACATCAGAATTTCTTCTGTGTTTGAGGAAGCACTTGCACATGCATACACACCCACTCTACATATCTGTATGAATGAGTTTTTCTATGCTTCTACACTAACTGGTTCTGGGAAGTATTCTTCCTTCCAGATTTCCGGTTACTGCATTATGTAATCTGGAACATTTTGTACCCTGCACTACTATCTGACAATGTTATAAGCAAACAGTTTTTGTAATCTCAAGGATCACCTGAAAGCTCAAAAACACTGTACAAGGGTGAAGTCACTGGCCATATGCATTACTGCAATGTTCCCTTTTCTTCCTAAATGAGTCCTTACCCAGTTATGTATGTAACATAACTGGTCAGAAAGTGCCCTCTACTGGTACTAATGTATATTCTATTGATTTTATAAGTGAGATTATTGTGTTCTTGGAAAACTCCACCCAATATGATGAAAGTTTATGGCAATCTTTATTCAGCATTTGCAGTCACATCATCACATGTATTCCCAATTTTTTGCTTACTGGATGACACAAGTTAATGATAGTTCTGGCCACCTTCACAAAAATCTAAATGAAAAAAAAAAAACAAATTTAAACTTACAACTTCTGAACAAACACACCAGTTGAATTTAAGATTTCTGCTGTTCTTTCAGCTTGCAAACATTTAAACTCGCAAGTAGCTCCAGCAAAGTAGGCAGATCCACTCCTACCCCCAACTATTTCTCAAGGTGAAGTACCACTCTAAGCTATAAACTAGAAAAAAAATCCTTTGAAGCCTGGTTACCAAGATGTCAGATGTGCAGTGTATTTTTATAATATATTAAACAGTGTTCTGGTACTGCTGTTTTGTCATCGTTTTCATTGCATAGCAAAGGGCTTGTTTAGTACCATTTGCTTGTTTTTTTTTTTAAGTTTCTTATGAAAAGTAATGTTCTAGTTTCGATTCTGTTTTGCATTAAGTTTTTTTTTTTTTTTTTTTTGCCACAGGTACTTATGCACCAGCTGGTACCGTTGTTTTTTTTTTTGTCTAATTACCACTGGTGTCTAGTATATCACTAAATTACTATTAACCCCTATGTTATTTTTCATGCAAAATAGTATTATTGTTACTCTTCTGCTGTGTTTACTACATTATTACCTGTGTCTGTAAACTGCTGAGTCTTTTTTTTTTAAATTGCAAATTTTATTATCTTTGTGGATCAAGTACAGCCAGGTTAAACATATGCAAAAGAAGAATACAATACTGGTCGCACACACGAAGAGATTTAACATAGAAATAAAAAACAATTAACACCCTTACCTAAAGACAAAAAGAGAACTATGTACACTATATACACTATCGACAACAGTGCTACTTAAATAAGATTAGAAAAGGAATAGAAAGTTTAAGAGGGAGAGAAGAACTAGTATAAGTCATTCTATGTCTATAGTAAAATGAGAGGCAAAAATGTGTGGCTATAGTACAGGTTGGGCACATAGAACATTTCTCTAATTTAATTAACACAAAGTGTGATTCAGTAATATGACCTATCTTATTGTCAAGTATCAAAGAAAAGTTCAAACAGTGACATCCAGAGTTTCTGGTAGTAGACTTATTTCTTTGAGTTTGTTATAACTAGTTTCTAAGAGGATATACATGTTATGGCCATACTTTTTAAACCATTCCAAGTAGGTTTAGTGTGAGCTAGCCAATTTTTGGTCATATAAAGTTTAATTAGTGAGCAGATGGTAATTAAATATGTGTAGCTCCATTCGGGAAAGTCTAGCATCTATGATGTGAAGGATGGCCACCTCCCATGATAGTGTTGATTTATGGTATCCCATCTTATCTAGCTGTACCTTGAGAGATCCCCATAGGTTCTGTGAGTATTTACAGAACCATAAAACATGCAAAAGGTCTGCTTGGGGGAATGAACAACATGAAGATGAAGGAGATGTTTTGGGGTCAAACTTGGTCAGAATCTAAGGGGTGAAATACACATTATTATTAATCATTAATTGTGTGTAAATCATTTTTTTAAATGGGGAGAGATTAATAGTAAGATTGATTGCCTTCAATTTCTGATCATTTGTTAAGGTACTACCCCTAGTGTCCCAGTATTTTGCATAGAGTAAGGAATTATCATATTTGATAGTACTTATAAGTTTATATGTTTTAGAAAGTGCTTTTTCCTTGCTCGATAACACTTCAAGAATATCTAGCAATTTGTTAACACCTGATACGTCAGTGAGTGTGTCATTCATTATTGGTGCAATTGTCTCCCTGATCTGTCTTAGAATGATAAAGTACTTTTTGTTGGCATTTAGTAATTTGCACAATTCATGTAGAGATTTTTCTTTATGTTTGTAAAAGTCCCAAACGGTGCATTATTTGATTAAAGGAAACTCTGTTAGGTTCAGTGTTTTGTTATTTATTTTTATATTCAGGTTTAAGTGGATCGGCTGAAGGAGTGGCAGGGCCTTCTCTAAGTTTAAGGTCTTTATCAACTCTTTGAAGCTCTTAATATTCTGTTTTATAATACTCTTAATTTTAATATTCCTGATATTTATTAGTGATATGAAGAGAATAGCTTTGGGGTTTTACCTTGTTTGTTGTCAAATGTTGATGACAGAGCCTAACTCACCTCACATTGGGGACCAAAGTTTACTGTCAGTTGGGAGATTTGAGACTGATACCAGCTTGACTGCAGATATGATTTTATGATATAACTGAAAGTCAGGTAAATTCAGGCCCCCCTTTTCTTTGGGAAGTTTCAGTTTCAAAAAGGAAATTCTGACAGATTTAGGGTACCAGATGAATTTAGCAAGTTTCTTATTTATTTAAAAAAATAGCTTGGAATGGTTGAGAGTGATGAATTGAAGTAATAAAGTAATTTGGGTAAAATATTCATTGTGATGATTGCAGCTTTGGATAACATGGATAATTTCAGTTGTCTCCACCTATGTAGGTCCTGAGAGATATGGGTCCATAATTTATTTACATTGTTTTGTAACATGGAAGGATAGTTATGATCATAAGATATCCTTAAGTATTTAGTAGAGTAGACTATTTAAAAGATGGAGTCTGGAAAGTAATTTTCCATGTGTTATAAGGGGTTAATAGGAAAAATATGCAATTTCATTTGGTTAACTTGATAATTTGAGACTTTCGAGTATTCATTTATTGACTTAAGAATTTTCTTTATATCTGTATTTGGGCATTCAAAGTAAATGTTGAGATTGTCTGCAAATGCAGACAGCATCACATTAGAATTTAAGACTCTAGGAATTGAATGGAATGTTATTTGTGCTATATGGAGAAACAGTGGCTCAATGTAAAGATTAAAGAAAAGTGGGGAAAGTGGGCAGTCCTGTCTCATACCTCTAGTCATCTTAATGGGACTGGATAAAATTCTATTAATATAAAGACTTGTGTGAGAATTATTGTATAGTGTTTTATTAAGTTGATAAAGTCATTAGGAATGTTAAAATATGAAAGTGATGAGAATAGAAAAGTCCAATTAACTCTATGGAATGCCTTGCAGGCATCTAGTATTAGTGCATATCTAAGACTTCTATCTTTTTTAAGAAGTTGGAACATGGAGTCCAAGGTTAAGGTATTATCCCATGCATGTCTATTGGACATTAATCCAGATTGGTCTGAAGATACGATTGAGGGCATAACTTTCTTAAGTCTTTCTGCTAATAACATTGCAAGTATTTTAATGTCAACATTGATTAGGGATATTGGTCTATAACTGTGAGGATTAGTTTTGTCCACACTATTTTTGGGGATGAAAATTGTTTTTGAATTGTTTATATATAAATCAGTTATACCACTCCTTCTAATATAGTTAAACACCTTCAGAAGAATGGATGATAATTTCTGGTTAAATTTCTTGTAGAAATCTGCTGTGAATCCGTCAGGACCCAGTGCTTTACCTATTTTTAACTTTTCAATGACCTTAAGTATTTCCTGTTGTTCAAAGGAGGCTATCAGAAGATTTGCTTGCATATTATTTATCATAGAAAACTTAAGATTACATAAGAAGTCTTCAATTATAGAGATAGGGGTCTGGTAATCCTTCCTGACATACATTTATGTGCAGATTTGTTTAAATATCTCCATTATTTGTTGGTTGGCTTTAAACAATTTATATTGATATTGTAGTAAGGTAATCCTTGACGCTTCCCGTTTGCTATTTATTATTCTCGCAAGCGTTCTAGATGGTGTTTGTGCCCATTCCAAGTATCTGGCTATTAATTTCTGTTCTTGAAGGGTTAAATATTGTTGATGTAATTCAAATAATTATTTCTGTATTTAATTTATCCGATTTTCAACATCAGGACATTGCGTTATCAGGAGTTTCTTCTCAAGATTCTTGAGTTCAAAAATTAAACTATTTTCTTTTTCTTTCCCCATTTTCTTAAGATAAGAGGCTTTGCTAATTAAGATGCCTCTAAGTGCTGCCTTACAAGTTGCCCATTGGACATCATAAGGAATGTCTACAGATGTTAAGATATTGTCTAGCTCTGTTAGAGTATCTGATATTTCTCTAATCACTTCTGTTTTAAAAAGTAAGTTCTTATTAAGGGACCAGTTACTTGTACTAAGTTTGTTTAATGCTTTAGTTGTCCAATTGATTTTAAGGTAAATCATTGAATGGTCTGATAAAAACCTGGGTTCAGTGTGGCATTTTATTTCCCCTCTTGTCAATGTCTCAGAAGTTAAAAAGAAATCAAGCCTGGACCAGGATTTGTGGCACTTAGAGTAATAAGTGTAATGGTTGTTTTTCTCTAAGTCTTCCCCAAAGGATATAGGATCAAGAAGATAAAAGTCCAAAATAAGTCCAGTCAAGGCTATAGAAGCTTGAAAATTATAGGAGTTCATTTTACTAGAACGATTTACCAAAGGATCTATGACTGCATTCCAGACTGTAGTGGTCCGGGAATTTACAGAGCAAATTGTGAATTTCCAAGATGAAGTACTGTTGTTTAGAGCATGGACCATAAACGTTTATAAATAAGACTGGTCTTGCATTGGGGTTGGCTGTTGTAAAGTAAACCATCTACCATTTGTATCTGAATTAAACTCTATGATAGGGTCTTGAAAAAAAAAATTGATTATAATACCAACTCCTTTGGAGTTGGTAATATCTCTGGAAGGAATAATAGTTTTTATGTACTTCTTGTTTAAGTCTTTACTCCATCCATCCTTCAGCATATGTGTTTCTTGTATGAAACAGACATTTGCCTCAGCTTCAAAAATTAGATGTAGTAATAATTTTTTCTTATTTTTATCATGTAATACTCTCACATTCCATGAATTCAATATCCACATATTAATACTTATAAGATAGATTAATCGTTACCAGTATTTGAGATAAATATGTTGGTGTTGTAGTCCGTCGCCCACATTCTCCCCTCACTGTAACTTTAACAATATGCCTTATAATAGTAGCACTAGACTCTTCCAGACCTAAACCTGTGCCTATCCACTTAGTCACTTTAACTGGAAGAGATGAATAATGGTAGGCTACATGAAAGCTGAAAAGCAGAGTATTATTTGACAGTTCAGGTATATAACCTATACATAACCTTAAGCTTAACTGTTCAAACTCACACATTCTTATATAAACTGCTACAACTACCCCAAAATGTGACATCCTTTATCCAGCACATATACCACTGGTCTCCAAATTAACTTTAGTGCCCTTATGAAGTTGAAACATTTATAATAATGTTTGGATGAATACTTTTGTGTAGGTGAAATTAACCCAAAATATAACAAATGTCTGTTTAATTTATCAGAAAGGTTCAAACATTAGAAAGAGATATCAGCTTGCCGATTTAATGTCAGTATAAAATGAGTTTATGTAGCTGAATGTCACAGATCTAAAGCTAGTCTTCCCCAGGTTGAACATATTATGTTTTGCCTAGAGAAAGAATTTAAGAAATAGGTTGATTAGTGATTACTATCTTCCTGGAAGTACAGCAAACAAATATGTATAAGAAAAAAAAAAGAAACACTAATATTAATTTACATAACTTCAAGCTCTTAAGAGTCCATATCTTCATGTTAGAAACCTGTATGATATATACTAGCATATACTAACTTTGCCTGTAAGTCCAGGAGCAGTTATATTGATTAACAATAACCCAGTACAGGTTCTCCTATTTGAGTCTTTCCATTTCCGAAATGCACAACAAGTAACATCCACAGACAATAGCTTAATATTTCTTCAATGAACAGTATGCAAGGTCTGGGGCAGTAAACGATACTACCCATTATAACTTTATAAGATTCAATTTAACTATCAAGAAAATTCAATCTTATTAACAAGAAATCTATGATCTACGATATGAAATAAGACTATAGCAAATATTAGTCTATGGCAGAGATACACATAAATAGTCAAAACACATAAATATTAAGTGTACAAGCTTCATGACCCTTATTTAGCATTCCTTGTTCTTGTTCAGATATATTTCAGTTGAACCATAAATCAGTAACTCGGCTCATTGGTCTTCCATCACCTTGCCAATATCCCAAGTATTGAATGAGATTGTCAAGAAGAATAAGCATTAGCTGTAAGATCCGACTGAGACTCACATGTAAATAAAATAATCAACAACAGTGCCACTGCTGTGGCTTGCATCCCCTATGAAGATTTAAGCAATCCCAAAACTAAAACAGGAAATCCATGTGCCTGTTTTATCGTCAAACTTAAGTTAGTGTTAGTAAACCGTTTCATGACTCGCTTATGCCTTGATATTCCCTTGCAACGCTGTCGTTTCACCAAGTTCTCATTAATTGTCTATCCATTGTGGTGATTGCATGATGTTAGGGTGCACTTTAACCTAGCAGGAGGTTGTAAAATAAAGTGTCACCCACTGGACAACCAAAACCACCTTTTTCGTTCCCTCGCTTTACTCTCTGATATAGTGAGCCTTTCCGGTTTCTCGGAAACATAATGTAGTTGAGATTACAGCAATTCAGCTGTGCGAGGAACTAAAAAAGAAAGAAAAATCAGGGACAGGAACCATCACTGAAGGAACAGACTTTCACCAGAGAATTTAAGGAGCCAGATATTTGCCAAAGCATTTGGTGAATGCAGTTTTCCCCTCCGGTGGTGAGTTTACTGCATATTTAACATCTTTGTACTGGAACAGGAGAGTATTAGGATAGCACATTTGGAATTTTATCTTGCAACTAATCAGATCTGCAAAGAACGGGGATAGGCTTTGCCGCTTCTTTTTGATCTCAATGGGAAGGTCTTGCGAAAGGTGAGCTTAATACCATTCCATAGTATCTGTTTTTGTTTTCTGGCAGCTGTTAAGATCTTCTGAGTGTCTTGATAATTTAGTAGCGTAATATAAACTTGTCTTGCGAAATTTGTATCTAGTTTTTTTGAACAGTGCTTGATGTGCTCTTTCAATGAGTATTTCCTTGGAATGCTCCTTCGGTAGTAAGCTTTTAAAAATCTGGACACTGATTATTGGTAACTGACTGTATTCATAGCTTTCAGGAAGTCCTCTGATTAATATATTATTCTGATGGCTTCTGGCTTCTAAATCCACCAGTTTCTGTTGTATTTCAAGCAATGTTTCGGTTTTGGTGCCAATTTCTTCTTTCAATTTGCTTATCTGGTATTCTTTATTTTGAGTTTTGGATTCAATGAGATCCATGTATTCTGCTATTTGATTCATTGTTTTACCAAAACCAGAAAGCTGATCCGAAAAATTTTGTATTGCTGTCTGAATAGGGAGGAGAGCCTGCTTGAGTTCCTCCATTTGGATACTGGATTCAGGCTTCTGTTTTGCTGTTGTTCTTGTAGATTCCTGTTGCTTGGATACTTTTTGCCTTTTAGAAAGTGTCTTTCTCTGGTGATGCTATTACTGAGAATTTAGTTTTTGTGATCTGCGTTTCCAATATTTCAGATTCTTTTGACATTTTAACATCTCCCCAAAGTCTGGCTTCACTGCAAGGACATATTTTTGTCTTCAGGCCTGGTTTTACACGTGGAAAGGATTACTGCAACTGGGAAAGTAAGTTAGAGCTTTATCTTCAAGTTGCTTTTAGAGAATACCCAGATCGATAAGATATTTTGAAGCAAATTACAAAGTCCTTTAAGATCAGCACTCCTAGATGCACAATGTTTGGCTTTTAAGCAGGAATACTTGATTTTGTTAGGAGCTCAGTCAAGAGGGTGTTTACTGAACGTCCACCATTTTGGAATCAAAACTGCTGAGTCTTAATGAGGTCAAGTAACAGAGCTATTTCTGGCAGCTTACATCACCAGTTTGGGTGCTGGGGTGAAGAAATGATGTGAATTTGTGTTTTTATAGTATGGATAGGATGGCACTGCTTGCTGATTATGTTTTTCCATTCCATGCCTTATTTTTAGTTAGTGCTTCAGGTATTCCAAACAAAAATATGATTTTGGATAGTCTGCCTCATATGTAAGCTGTCAGTCTCCCCAAGTGCACACTCAAATCAGTGGTTTAATTGGTTTCAGCTAAGAACATTTACATTTCTTTTTTCTGTCCCTCACTCATGTCAGTGAGTGGCTGTGGCATTCCTAAACTTTTCTGAAATAATAAATAGTCACTTTAGGTGTTGTGTCTCTGAAGACTTCCTCTACTGCAAACCAAAGTGAGTTTCATTAGCCACACAAAGCCCTACTTAATGCTGGAACCTGAGATACCTTTTCATAACTTTTTACTTGGGTGAGTTCTCCCAGCATATTAGCTATTTCAGTATGTAATAAGGAATGCTTTCTAACAATGCTCTTTGCATACTCAAGGATTACCTGGAAGAAGATAATCTTTGGACAAGGGTTAGCTCACTGAACAACCACCATACTGCTCTACTTTTGGTGGTAATTTCCATTGTCATTGAGGGATACTGATAGGGATCTGTAGCTAGAAATCAAGTAATAACTGGATTTGTTAAGGGTAATTTGGATCTCCAGGAGCTCCAGGTTAGGTTGTAATTTGATGTGAGATCATGATGTTTCTGACAAATATAGATACTCCCCCACAGTTATCCAAGGGATTGAAGGCATGTTAAACTAAACCCTGGTATAGAGAGTGTACTGTAATTGTGAAGTGACCATGTCTCAGTAACTACACAAAATATGAATGTGTTTGAGTTGCAGGAGGGACTCAGATTTTGGTATATTTCTAATTTATACTCCTGTGACTGAGTAGTGCCATTGTGATGTTCAAATCTGAGTTTGAATTTGCTATGCAGAAAAAAGACAGCACAGGGCAACAAAAGTTTTAGCCAGTATGTGGAAGCCATGTTCTGAAAGGTGCAAGCCATTTCTGGTGAATCAAGAAGACTTATCTACCATTTAGCAGTATCAGTGGCACAATAATAACACACTTGCCTGTGGTGCTGAAAGACCAGAAGGCTGTTCATTCTATTCGCACTCCAGGTGATTGGATTGCTGACACTGCATTACAGTATCAGGGGAATGCTGCACTTCTGAGTGTGTTGTCCTGCTGATGAGACAATTAAACCAAGGTCCCATCTGCTTGAGTTGCTGGTAGGTCAGATGGATGTAAAAGATCCCATGGCACCTATCAAAAAGAATAGGGGATGTTCTGTGGTGGCCATGCCAAATTTCCCTAGTACTATATATATCACCTTGGGTATCTCCTAAAAAGAGGTCATAGCCTAGTTTACTAAACCAGGTCAACAAATGAAAAATAAATCTCATTAACAGGCCATTAACAGGCCAACATGTACTAGGACCCCCCCCCCCTCTCAGAGTGACACCAACTACTTAGGCGATTGTTAAATAAAATGATCTTATCTTTGTGTCCAGGCATAATTCTTGGTGGAGGCAAGTTACTATGCAAGACCAGTGTGTTTCCTGTCTCCAACACATACACAGTAAGTGCCATCATTCCTTTGAACAGACTCAAGCCTTCATTCATTCAGGGCAAGTTCCCCCACAGCCATCATGCAAGGGACTTTTGGCCCAGTACCCAACAACTTAATATAATCACACAACCCCATGGTAAGTTACAACATTTGTAGGTTTAAACCTATTTGATAGGTTTCTAGGATCATGGCTCACTGAAAAATGACCTGATGAAAAAAAGAATACTGCTGCTAGAGATTTCATTCCAGGAGCCTTTTGAACAGGGCTGGGGAGGCATCACCATAAAACACTCTGTGGCTTTTCTTCATAAAATGGCGGTCTTCTCTTTCTTGGAAAACTATGATTTCTTAGAGGAACACAAGAAAGTTAGGAGGAATTGCAAAAGCACTCTTAGGTAGTCACAACCAACTTATTTTTAGAGTTCTTCAAGCAGATCTTGAGAATTCTTTTCAAAAAGGACATCATCCTGAAAGGAAGCATCCAGAAAGACCTGCTCTTGCTTGTACTTCCATTATGGTGATCAGCTATAGCAGTGCCATTTGCCACAGGCACATAGATGAACTGTTGCCTTAGCCATAGAGTCTGCACAGTCAAAATTGCAATGGGTTATGTGTCAACCTCCTATAGATACCATGATTAAAGTATTTTCCAGCACCTTGATTTCAGAATTGTGAAGGTCTGACAGTTTTTAAGAGCTTGGTCCACAAAGAATGAAAGGGACTGGGATAGGTAAGGCAAACATTTAAGCGATCTCATTCACAAAGTGGCAGAGGAGAAGACCCTCTTACCTACCATGCCCAAAAGCATGTACTACTGAGATGTGTTCTTAGAAATCAGTGATGGACAGAAAAGATTGCATATAAATCTACCATGGTATGCCATTCCACTTAACTGGGGGTTTATACAGGGCATCCACATTCTTGGGAGCAGAGACAACTGAACCTTTCTGCTTTGAGGTTATGACAAGCTTCATGATAGGATCTGTAAGAGAATGCATACAAACATGCATACAAATATTTATGGCACTGTCTATATTACCCTCCTAGCCTGTTAATTTACCAAAACATTAATTTCTATAAGTGTCCAAATTATTGTTAAAATATCTTAAACTAGTGCTTACTTTAACATAATTTGGTAGTCTATTCCATGCATCAGCTACTCTCTCAGAGAACCAATTAATATAACTCTCATTCCTATTTAATCTTTTTACACAGGTTGTCTGATGATTCTCTACTATTCATTGATAACCCCAGAGATTCCAAGAGGTAGTTGTATTTAAGTGCCCTATATATTTGAATAAGATCTCATCTTAAATATCTGCGTAAAACACTGTACAAGTTCAGATATTTTAATCTTTCATAATAGCTTAAACTTTCACATCCATGGATTTCCTTGGTATATAACCACTGTACTCTTTCTAATTTATGCATCCTAGTTTTCTTATAAGGTTTTCATATTATTATTCCATGCTCTTGTTTGGGTCTAATGTAACTTGCAAACAGTAATTTCATAATTTCTGTTTTTTTTAGGCTTTATGCATCTTTTATAGAGCCTATAGTTTTACAACTATCATTAACCAATTGGTTGTTATTATTGGAAAACTTAAAGCTGGATTTAGCAATATATCCAGGTCTTTAATTTACAGTTTCAATCACTGTGTGCTGTTTTAAATATTTACTCCTCATTCTGTCTCTCCCAAATGCCATATACTTCATTTTTGATGTATTTATCAGCATATTATTCTCCTGTGCCCATTCCCTATCTATAATAGATTTAACCACCTTGGCCATTTTCAAGCCATCTACATACAGAGTATTCAACACGCATATGAAAAAGCTTAAAAAGATGCAGTCTAAACAAGTATGGGCCTAGAATAGAGCCCCGTGGGACACCCTGACTGTCACTTAGAATTTTACCTATCCAGTTGCTGTCCTTTTTGTAAGTCATGCAACTATCCATCTTATCACGATTACATTAATACCTAGCTCTAATTTATTGATCAGTGTTCTGTGTATGACCCTATCAAAGGCTGAAGTTAATTCTATACAAGTTACATCACAGCACAATTTTTCAATTTTAACTGTTATTATATTATTAAAGAACACCAAATTACAGGTAGTTATAGATCTATTTTCAGCATATGCCTGCTGATGTATAGCTTCATGTCACTTTTGAAATTTTGACAATAAATAATCCAAAATGATCTTCTTCAATATTTTCCATAACAGGAAAGTAAGCATATGGGTGTATATACCTCTGGGTTTGTCCCCTTTCCGTTAAAGATGGGTTTAAAAGTGCATGTCTCCAATCTTGAGGAATCCCCATACTTAAATAATCTAGTGAATAATAGATATAGTTCTGTAAATTCATGCTGAAGTGTTCTCAGGTCATTATTGCTAATTCTGTGTCCTTCCTGTGCTTTGCTTGGGTCTGGTTTGCATTGTTCTTTTTCAATATAATCTAATTTAATTTCAGTATCTGAAGAAACCTGGATGTTACTGTCATGATTTATCACCCACTTAGTGGAACCAAACTGTTTTGCATAAGATTATGTAACCATATCAGTAACCTGTTGTATTTGAGAATAAACTGTAGAATTTAAACACAGTTTATTGATTTTTATGTCTTTACTCCTACAGTATTTTATAAATCTATAAAATGGTTCCCTATTCTCTTCAAAATATTTATATGCATTTTTTCCCTGATCATATCTCACACTATGGGCTGGGTTCATTAACAGCTACACTACAGAGCGCTATTTAGTATTCATTAAATGCTTCTACATGATGTGTAGACCTGCCAAACAAGGAGAAATGGCAGAATATGCTAGTGACAGCAAAAGAAGCTGAAGTACATGCTAATTAACTGATCCAATATGGTAGAGCTATTCAGAAAGCTAGAAAGCAATTGTATACATTCAGTGTAGGCATTTGCCATGTATGCCAAAAACTGTTTGGAATACAGCATGATTACATTTAGAAAAAAGCATGCTAGAAGTTACTGCTGCTAATATTTTGCTTTATGTACAACAAGCTTTAAGTCGGGGTGCTGCTGCTGCTGCCAGATCTCTAGCAAGAAGAAGAATAAGTATGTTTAGACCCTGTTTGACTTCTTATAGATTGCATGACACATAAACTGTTGATAGATACAGGGGAGAGGGAAACTGTGGAGGAAATATACAACCTCTGCCACCCCCACCCCAGACCCTAAGGAAACTGCAGAGAATCCATCCCAGTGGAAATAAAAGTATATGTAGCATTACATATAATAGCTACTGGTACCGTCCAGAGACCCGCAGGGGATATATTAGGGGTGTCACAGACATCAGCTTCAAGAATATGACATCAGCATTTAAATGCAATACTACTACATGCAAGGGATGACATCTGCTTCTCACACACCCTGCAGGAGAGAGCAAGAACTATGCAAGAATTCTATGCATAGCACACTTTCCTGAAGTGTTGGGGGACGTAGAATGCACACACATAGTAATAAAGCCTGCACCTGGGAAACAGGGAAGGAGGTACATCAACAAAAAAAAAAGTTTTCACTCTGTAAACTGTCAGGTTGTCTGTAATGCCCAAGGGATTATCTACAATGCTTGTGCAGGTAACCCAGGCAATTTCCCTGTGCTCTTCTCCATTCTCAGGGCAATAGCTAAAGTTTTGGTACTGTGAGACATACATGATAGTACTGATGTGGCAAGGAGATGTGAGAAGGTTGAATGTATCAGTGTAATGTAGTAGTAGCCTTTCTCATTGCTAGATGTACACTGTGATTCATTTCATATTCCTTCACATTGTTATCCCAAATTAGTGCTTCTGATAAATATTGCCTTCTGCATTTGCACGTTGATTGGCAGTGCAAAATGTACTTTCATGGCTTAATTAAAAAAGTGAAAAATTTAGTTTAGGCTGCCTTATGTACTGCAGCATTGTGTGGACATCAGCACTCTGGATAGCACTCACTGTTGAAAAAATACCTGTCAGGTCACTTTCTATACGGCATAAGGTGTAAGTGCAGTGAGCCTAGAGAAAAAGAACAGCTGAGGCATTTTTCAAATACCCTTAACTGACATTTTTACAGAAGGTGGTCTGAATACATATTTAATCACATTTTGTGATACCATTGTATTGTTTAAAAAACAACTCTTGTTAATATTGATAACAACATGCAAGCTTTTGTCTGTCCACTTTCATATTATTTGTCATTAACACAAGTCTGATAATGTGTTCCATAAAGTACATTTCTGATGTTGTAATGAGATGTGCGAAGGATGAATATGTCACTTGAATGCACTTCTTGCTCTGATCATTACTACATATACCCATTGATCGCAGTGAATTTACTGTCAGCTTTTTTCTCTATCATATTTTCTCCTAATGCCTTTTTCATTTACTCTCCACTTAGCAGTGCACAAACAAAATTCACTACTTAAGGAAAAAAGTGAAACTTTTAGTTTAGGCCTTATGTAAAACAAATACGTCTGACATCAGCGCATGTTCCTCAGTACCATAGATAGCAACTAATACAGAGAATACACCTGACAGATGTTCAGATCTGTGGCACAAGGTGTAAATGAAGTGAATTGAGTGAAATAAGGCATATGATGCATTGTTCGAATCCTGTTTAGAGTTCACATTGCAATTATTCGCAATATGTAATTTTTTTACTTTTTCATTTTAATTTGCATTTGCTCTCCAGTTAGCAGTCTGCAAAAACTACTTGCCACTTAAGGAAAAAAGTGAAAAAAATAGTTTAGGATGCCTTATGTAGTGCAAACACACCTGTAAGTAGTACACTTTCCTCAGCACTGTGGACAGGACTGAGCAGCGAAATTCCACCTATGACATCCCTATGTCTGTGGCACAAGATGTAAGTGCAGTTGGTTTAGATGAAGAACACGTTTGATTAAAAGTTCAAATCCAGCTGAAAGAGACTTTTACAAAGGGTATAAAAATTCAATTTCTTGCTGTATTTTGATTAGGACAGTTAAACTAAAGAAAAATGATAATGTTAACCATGTTAATTGCAAGGAAAGTATCAGTAATGCTAGCATGTATCATTAATGCTTCACATACAACATCAGGCTAATGTGTGTTAAATTTCTTAAACATGAAAATTATGATATTTCATTTAAAATTCACTTGCATATGTATGATGGGCACAGTACTTTTGTTATAATCATCATGACTCATCACATATCTTAACTATATGTTTAGGACAGTTATGTCTTGTGAAATATGTAGGTAACATACCCCAACCTGTATTACCTAGCTCACTCAGCTGCATCCATCTGAAATATATTTACAAACAGAAATATTGACTTTTATATAGGAATGCATTCCCACGACTAATTAAAATCACACAGAGACACATACAGGCCTTTCTGAAGTGTATCTACATTCATTCTGAAATTAGTGTATCTTTAATATCAAGCTTAACTCATTCCCTCCAGTACAGCTCTTTTGAGTGTGTACCTTTAACTCCCAGTGGGTGTGGCTTGAACCTTTAAAAAATGAAGTTATCAACCTTAAAGTTCTAACAAATACTGATTGGCAGAGGTCAAATATCGATATAATTGTGTTTGCCATCATGTATACTACAAGATAAAATCTTCTGATACCTTGTTATGTAGAGTGGTTTTGGAATTATTAATGTAAATATGAAGAAGTGATATTTATGTCCTAGAGGCATCAGTAGACAATAACTGCAGATGCACCTGGAGGCATAACTCGGATGTAATGAGTTAAAAGGTAGTTCTCCTGTGGCAATGTCAATTAATAAGTTAAGGTTAAAGTTTTGCATACTTTCTCTGATGGGTTCAATTCCCAGCTGGTACAACAATATTTTAACATTGTGTGAGCCCCGACATCACACTATGTTACAATTCATCCTGTTTCTCCTTCCAGACTGCAAGGATTAAAAGCCATACGATTAAGCATTCCATTGTTGAACACTGGAACCTGTGTCAGTAGGTTGAGCATCAAACACGCAAAGCTCAATGCGATGTTTCGCACCTGTACTGCTGGGTGATGTAAGTAATTCCAATGTGTTTCCCATGGAGTCTATCTGCTTTCAATAGCACAGATGGAGTTGGTATGGCTGTGCATCTTTGTGCACAACCAGTTACATGTAAGATCTGAACTGGCCATCAATTCAGACATATTTTTTAGCTTGACTTTTGCAGACATGGCTGACAAAGGAGAGAATGGTGCTAAATTTAAAGCACAAAGGTGGGGTGTTGAGGAGTCCAGGAAATTTGTGGCACTCCTCATGAAGTAGTACAGTCATAGGCTGCAGCAGGAGGATTATACCAGATTTCGTTGTAAGGCTGAAGCTTGGAATAGCTTAGCCAAGGCTGTTTCCAGTGCACCTGACATTCCATGCATGGGGGAATAATGTTGTTACTACGATAGTCACCTTAAGAAGCACAAGCAGGATCTCCTAAGCTGATGGGAGGCTGAATTTAGAACTGTGAACACCTCTTAGTTGTGCAAATAAACTGACCTGTAACCTGTCTATGATATGGCATTAATGATCTAACCAGTCAAAGCAGTTACTCATTATGCTTTTATATATTTTTCTTTTCTTTTCTTTTTGTATTGTACAGCTGCAGAGGAAATAGCTGGAAACTATGAGATGCACCAGGAGAGATTAATTCACCTCTGAGAGGCATGGGGTAATTATAACTTAAGGTCCAAATTCAAGCCAAAAGTTATTGCCAATCCATCAATCATTAGCATCTTGTGCAGGCTTGCCTCAACCTTGATATCAAGCAGACATGCCTTCTCCAATAACTGTTGCTGCTTGCGTTAGGCAAAGAGAATACCACCTTAACTGTTTGTGAGTTCATTACCCAAAAGAAGCAATTCGTTTTTATTACAGAATAGTATCACTAAAAGATTAACAGCAAGAATATGTCAGGAACAATTCAAATGTGGTAATTACAATTATTACGTTTGAATGCATGTATCCTATCCATCATAGAGAAATAAAGCCTATTCTTTCTTATACCCTAGCAGTGATATTTCTCCATTTTATGATACATTCATACCTTAACATCAAATATGGATGTGACAAAGGTGTACAGTACTAAAGTATCATAAATGTTTACTTATTGCCCCCCAAATTGTATTGAATAAATACATTAATGTGGCATGCCATGGATCTAATTATCTTATTGTCTCCCTCCACCCTATTTCATTTTTTATAACTTATTAGCATTCTTGTGTTTGCATACCTTGCTACTGAAAACAAAATGAGCTACAGCACAGAGAGGTAGCACAGACACCCAGCACTTCAGGTTTACAACCTGTCAGTGTTGCCTCCACAACCCCATGCCATACTTTCTCCACCTGCATCAGGTAGCAGTAACAGTGGAGGTGGTGATTTTGTCACCTGGCAGGAGCTGACAGGGCTGGTGGAAGATATCATGGAAGGAGACCTGTGTGCATGTATTGGCAAGATTGAAAAGGTCCTGGATTACATTGTAAAGATTATGCCACATACAACACTGACCCAAGGAGCTGGTACAGGAGACAGTTCGGAGACTTCATTTCTCCCTCCCATCTAGACCATATCCCAAGGGTAATACAGGAGGGAAAATGTGGTTCTATAAAGCCCAAAAAAGTTTCCCTTAGGTACAAGGTCAACCCTCCCCTAGGGGCAGAGGAGGAGGATATAATGGAAGACACAGCCCTCACAGCAGAGGAGGTCCGCAGCATCAGGGAGACAGCAAATCTTTCTCTGATTGTCCCTTCCATCGTTGCTGAGGGGTTGCCTGACTGTCCATCTCTAGAGGTAGTCGGGAGTCATCTATCACTGTACCCAAGCACCTGGCTAGCCATCTCTCAAAATCGTTGGGTACACACCATAATATCCAGAGGTTACGTGATCCCCTTTGTTTCTGAACCCCCAAAAAACCTGTCTCTACCAGACATACCACCCATCCAACTAGACCGTGCAACATCAGAGGTCATCTCATTGTTGCAAAAAAGAGTCATCCAAAAAGCCCCCACAGAGCAAGTAGGATCCAAAACTTACTCTCGATTCTTTTTACTCCAAAAAAGACAGGGGACTGGAGATCAATACTAGATCTCAGCAGGCTCAACAAGTATGTAAAGAAATCAAAGTTCTGAATGGTCACTCTGCAGTTGATATTTCCCTTTATTGGGAAAGACAATTGGATGTGCTCAATCGATCTCCAGGATGCGTACTATCACAACAAAATGGACAGGCGCTCCAGGAGACACTTAAGCTTCTGGCTGAGAGCCAGTCATTTTCAGTTCAGAACACTGCCCTTTGGTCTCACTACAGCCCCGAGAGTGTTCACCAAATGCATGGCAGTGGTAACGGCTCACCTGAGACGTCAAGGATTCCAGATGTTTCTGTACCTAGATGCCTGGCTCCTCACTGCTACCAACAAGCATCAACTCATCAGAACCAGGGACAAGACTCTATCCTTGTGCACTAGTCTAGGCATCACTGTCAACCTAAAAAAGTAAGTCTTATCTCCTTCGCAGCACATTGTATACTTAGGCTCAGAAATAGAAACAACCACCATGTCAGCAAGACTAACACCAGAAAGAGTAGAGTTTCTACGCAGTCAAGTTGGATTCTTGCTAAACAAACAAAAAGTTCAGGCCAGAGTAGTCCTTCAAGTCCTAGGGACTAGGGCTTCCTCCATCCTATTAGTTCCTCTTGCTCGTCTACACATGAGGATACTTCAGTGGCTATTTGCCCAATGGTCAATGCAAGACCTTCCATTGTCTCACCAGATTTTTATAACAAACACCTGCAAAAAGGATCTGACATGGTAGTTGCACACAGAACAACTTCTCCTAGGTTGTCCACTTGTTCCTCCCCAAGAGAAAGCAGTTTTGATCACAGATGCTTCCCAGATAGGGTGGGGGGGCATTATCTGGGAATAACAGTCCAAGGTACTTGGCAGAACCACAAGAACCACTTGCACATCAATGTTCTGGAGATGAGAGCGGTGCTGTATGCATTGCAAGCACTTCACAGCTCCCTTCCCACCAGGACAATTGCGGTACAGTCAGACAACATGTCTGTCGTATGGTATATAAACAAGCAAGGGGGAACCAAATCTTACCCACTTTGTGTAGAGGCCTTAAGAGTTTGGAAATGAGTGATGGATACTCAATGCTTCCTGACAGCAACGCACATCCTGGGAAAATCCAACGTAATAGCAGACAAACTCAGCCGAGCAATTCTGATGCCTCATGAGTGGTCCATGAATCCAAAAGTTACGAAAAAGATCTTTCACAGATGGAGCCAGTCCTGCTGTGACCTATTCTCCACTCACCTGAACACCAAATGCAGCAGCTACTTTGCCCTCATTCCCCATCTGGGAATGTCACCCAGGGATGCTTTAGTCCACGATTGGCCCCCGGGACTTCTTTATGCCTTTCTTCCTTTTCCACTCATTCCAAAGGTATTACAGAAAGCAAAACAGTTGAAGAGTTCCTTGATCCTCATTGCTCCTTCCTGGCCTTGACAAGTTTGGTTTCCCTTCCTGTGGCCCTACCTTTTGGAGGAACCATGGATTCTGGACCCATCTCCAGATCTCCTGATTCATCAATCGGGACAGTTCCACCCCACCATCCACATCCTCAAATTGACATCATGGCTGCTCCAGTTCCACGAATAGCCAGGTGTATTCCTCTATCCCCTTCTGTCAAACACATTCTAATTTCATCCCATAAACCTTCCACTCAGAAACTATACTCCAGCAAATGGAAAAGGTTTTCGATTTGGGCTACAAACCGGGGCTTAGATCCATATATGGCTCCTATAGAATCTATCTTATCCTTCCTAGCATCAATTTTTCATGAAGGAGTGGCAGCCGCTACAGTTACAGTTCAGTTAACTGCCATTTCCAATTTTCATTTTAGCTTCATGGGAAATCCAATCACGCAGCATTCCTTGTGTAAAACCTATTTAAAATGAGTTCTTCTTCTCAGGCCTCCAATCAAACAGCCATTAGAACCCTGGGACTTTAACTTAGTCCTCTCATCTTTGATGTCTGCACCCTTTGAGCCATCCTCTTCATCAGACCTAAAATTGTCATGGAAAACAATATTCTTAGTAGCCATAACATCTGCTAGGAGAGTCTCAGAACTGCAAGCTCTTACTATTCAACCTCCTCACATTATTTTTCACAAGGATAGAGTCTCACTCAGGATGAACCCTTCCTTTCTTCCCAAGGTATGCTCAGAGCCCAATCTGAATACTACTATTGAACTACCTGTGTTTTTCCAAACCACTCTAATAAATCTGAGTATAGACTACACCAGTTAGAAGTTCACAGAATTCTCAGATTTTATTTACACAGGACTAAAGAATTCAGAAAATCAGATCAATTATTTTCCTTTTCTGACAAGAAGAGGGGCTTGCCTGTTTCTAAGGTTACCCTCAAAATGACTTTCGGATTGCATTTCATTTGCTTATCAATCAGCTGGCAAACAATTACCCATCAAAGTCAAAGGTCATTCTACTAGAGCTGTATCTACTTCATGTGCCTTTAGATCTAGGCTTCCAATTGATACTATTTGTGCAGCAGCTACTTGGGCAAGACCACATACTTTTGTCACTCATTACAAATTGGATTTGGCCTCCCGGGACAGGTCTTTCTTTGGGTCCACTGTGCTGAAGAGTCTCTTCGCTTGAGCCACCCAGGATATAGGTGCTAGGGATGCTGTCCCATCCAGCAAGAATTACGGTGAGATAGGACTACATAACATAAAGAAGTTATGTACTTACCATAACATTCCATGTTTGTAGTCCATCTCACCTACATTCTTACATCCCTCCCTCCAACCCCCTTCCTGTTTCTGGGGGATCTGGTGGACTATACTGGTGCTGTCTGACCTGGTTCTCTTTTGTTGACCACCTGGCATGGATTATATTTCAAAATCCTTTGTCTGTATATATGCATCTCTGATATTTCTTATCTGATAGGTACTTATTGCTTTCTTGCAAACTAGATATGGGGAATTGCCACGAGGCACCATAGGATAGGGGCTACCCTCAAGCCAGTAAACGCTCTCGAGCTTTACTATAGGCTCTGAACCCATCCAGCAAGAATGTAGGTGAGATGGACTACAAACATGGAACGTTATGGTAAATACATAACTTCTTTTTATATCAACTTTCTACGTTTGTAAGAGCAATAATTAAAACGTGTCCCTATTTTTGGGCCTTTGTCCCCCCCCATTATGCATGGCTTTGTCCAGATGTCTTGCTCTAAGAGGTTGGTGTGCTGCAACCCCAAGGACACTTATTAAGCCAACCTTATTCTGCTGATGTCTTCATATTTGTTGCATCTCCTACCCTTATTTCTCCTTATGGAAAATGCTGGATTGTACAGAGAATGACAGATTAATGATGATTTAATAAGTAAGATTAAAACACCATCATACCTCTCAGCTGTAGAGATTTTTGCAGAATGCCCAGATTTGTGCCTCATAATTTTGGTCCAGTCTTCATAAAATTTGTGATTTCTCTGGATTTTTGCAGCAAATCAGTGAGGACTGAATTCATTAAATAATGACAAGCATTTGTGTTTCAGACTTCATATCCTTCAGAAAATGTATGGCAATACCTTTTATTCTAGCGGCTTTCTAAGTTTATAAGAACAATATTTAAAATTTGTCCCAATTTTTTGGACTTTGTCCCCCCATTATTTTTGGCTTTGTCCAGATTTTTTGTGCTAAGAGGTTGAGAGCTATGAACACCATACAAATGTTCCTAGATATCTGACACAACATATTGTTGCTATTTCCTCTGCATCTGTCTGTCTCTTTTCAACCCTTCTGCTTCAGTAAGTTGTCATTGTGCTTCAACTGTGTTATTTAAATGCTGTCATGTAGTAATTCCTTTGTGGTGTGATAAAATAATGCTCACACGTATTCATAGATTTTTTGACTTCATTCAGGGGTTCTAATCCAGCTATTACCTAAGTGTTATTGACATTTTTGGTACACTATGTTATAGGTACCTGTTGGCTACATACTGTTATGAGGCAAAATTATCCATCCACTGTCATAAGCTACTGTGTCCCTGCCTCCATCTCACCCTGTCAATGTATCTTCTCCCTTCTGCATCATTAATCTTCCACCTCTGCATTTGTACAATGTCTGGCACTGGCCATTAAATGCAACCAAGGCTAAATGGAAGCACACAGCTTAGGCAATAGCTTGTGATTTTATTACCTATTGTCACATTACTCTGTTGCACTTCTCACTGCTGTGCTTAGCTATGTTTATTCAGGTTAATGTAGTTTTCAATAATCTGAAGAGTTGGATGTACAGATTAGAGTGGTCAATAGGCTAATGAAGATGAATACATACCTACTGTACATACATTTGCATTTGCTGAAATCTGAAGTCAAATGTTAAATATTACAATTATGACTTCCTAAGTGGTGTTTTAGATAATACTTTTACTAATGTTTTTTTCTTGGAATGCTCTGAAGGTTCATATCCAGATGAATGAAAAAAATGTTTCAGAATGTTTTGTCTGACTCCTGTGGCTTTAAATGTTGGCTACACCTTTCCCTAATACATCATTATCCTGCTGCTACATGAATGTGCTTGCTCTCTATTGTATTTATTTTTGAGCAAAAGTTTGCACAGAGCAACATAGAGCACTAATTCCCAGTCTAAGTTCAACACTTCAAGATATGATTATACATGCACTAATACATTGCCATCAGGAGTGCAATTCAGCTTGGCAGTGCTGTGCTCAAAGAGTAACATAAAAAAGGAAAATCAAATAATTATTGTTTTAGGCTGCACAACGTTTGTATATCTGTATTTATTTTGTCAACAGGTTATCTTAATTTCAGAATGATGTTCACTCAATTAATTCAGTCATTTAATACATATCTGCTCTGTAATGTTTACATTTGCAACTGTGTTACAAGTTTGGTTAACGTATTCTCACATAATCCAGCGCTGTTATTCTGCAGTGCACTGTCCTATATGACTTGCATGTTTGTCCTGGCAATGCACATTGTGCAAGTGTGAGACAATATGTGTGTAATCATCAAAGCATGAAGTAGTAGGAAAGTTTGATTGATAATCAACTGGTTTACAACAATTTTCTATGGCATCCCATAAGGTGAAAAATATAAATGTCCCTCACAGTAACACAATGTATATTAAGGACAGTATCTAAATGCTATTAGACAAGTATGTAATTACATCAGACAATCAAAGTGGTGTTTACATTGTTCTGTGCACACATATGCACATTACCATCTACTCCAAACAGTGGATTATTAAGAAGTACAAATGTGCAACTTCACAATTTTAAAGTCAGGCACTTGTGAATAATATTGTGCTCTCTAGAATGTGTAACTAGATACGTAGGAGGTTCAATGGTCAATGTATGAAACTTGCTTGCATGTCTGAGTGTGTGTAATTCTTGATGCTCTATCCACTTCCTCTAAAGAAAATGCATTTAACTCTTCACACAACCCCCTTATCCCACTTTTTACTGAAACATCCTCTCTAAAACCCACTGATGAGGTCATCCTGACAAAAGTGCACTCTCACTACTTAAGGGTCAGATTTCTCCTGTGGCATTGTTACTAATACAATACTCTCTTGATTGTGTCACTAGACAGGTAGAAGGCTCAATGCTGAGAATGGGAAACGTGTGTGTGTGTGTGTGTGTGTGTGTGTGTGTGTGTGTGTGTGTGTGTGTGTGTGTGTGTGTGTGTGTGTGTGTGTGTGTCTGCATGTGTAGGTTGTAGATAGATATATAATTTTCGATACATTTACTTAGTGATTCCATTACTTTTTTGGTCATACTGTGTCCACAACTCTATACATTAATGCCTCGAATAAGGTAGTCATAGACTGACAAAATATCACTTTAATGATTTTAGAGGGAAGGTGATGCAAGTTGGGAGAGGGGATTTCAATTTTTCAAATGACAAGGGGTTGGGGTAGCAATAAGAGCACACAATTATGAAATTATATTCTGATTACACTCCTGCTGCAGCACACAGATGAGGTCATTCTTTCTAAAATGAACTGTCACACTTTAAATGTCTGACTTCTCCTGTGATGCTTGCATTTCTTACACTATTCTCTAGAATGTGTAAATAGATAGACAGGATATTCAAATACAGCATTGCTTAACTTCTACAAGTGTATGTGTGACTGTAAATGAATTCAGGACTTTTTTACACACATTTGCAGTGGCAAATTTTACACCCCCTGATGATTGTAAATGTTATTTTACCAGAAACATCTCCTTGGCAATACACTGCTGATGTCATCCCTTGGTAGATGCTGTATGCCTCACTTATGTTCTCCTGTGGTGCTGAATGCTGATAATGTGCTGTATAGATGGTGTAACTAGATAGGTAGGTGTTCATCATCCACATTCAGTGACTGTTAGCATTGTTGGGCCTTATACTGTAATGCATGAATGGCATCCACTTTAGTTATAATGTGTCCATTTACAGTGGGAGAGGCCTCCACATCTCTTTTATCGCAAAGAGATTGCAACACAGATATCTGATGTAATAACTTAGCGTAGGTGGAGTTTCACACTTGTGTTAAGACTTCCACTGTGGCACTTGTGGTTCATCCACATGTCATTAGTCAGTAGAGTCACACAGCTTGTTGTTCAATTTCTGAAAGGGCACCATTATATGAATGTACTGATGTTACATAAACACCATTGTATCTAGCTATGCTTAGCCATTTTTATGTTAGACAATAATATATCATCACAGGTTGTGATTGCACAACAGTGAAAATGGTTATTCAGGGCATGTCATGCTGTGAGTGCTGCTGTGTCACATGCAATGAGTATTGGCTTGTATAGCGCACCTACACAAATAGACTGTGGTTAATTTCTGTGGCAATGCATGTACTACACGATTGAAATAGCTTCTTTGTCAAAAAAGCATTGATATTGTACTGCTCACTGTTGTGTGGACAGTAACATGTGTATCTCCTTACCAGCATTCTGACTAAATCTAATTGTTCATATTATATTTGTAACTCCTTTCTTAATGCACACATTGAATTTGGTTATTTGTGACAGCCTTTACTGCTATATGATGTGGCACGTGCAGTCAATATAGAGGTCTCGAGAGAGCCTAGTATAATAGCCAAGTGTTTGAATCTGGTAACATTTGTCTGTCAGACAGCAGTGGCTTACACACAGACAATAGTTATGCACAATCAGGGAGCCACTTTTTTCAGGCCTTGTCCTACAAGGTATGGCAACTATACCTTTATAATATTTCACTTTTGTGTTAGGACACAAATAAATGAGTCTTTGTGGATTCCGTTCAACCAGCTTTATTACATACAAACACATTACTACTGTTGACTATAGACTGTAACTTAAGTAACTTATATACAATTAATGACTATGATCATGCATGCTCACCTTCTTAGCTGCTTCTACAAAATGGCACTAAGGTTGTGTATGCGTGTGGGTTATATATGTGCATGTATAGTCTCGCATGATTTTTCAAGATACAAGCACACACACTTTACACTCTGATCTACATCCTCTCTCATTGAGAAATAGACCATGCAATTGTTATGAGACTGATTAGCATGCAGAAATCACAGGTAATCCATAGACATGCATTGGATTGAGGATATTCAGGACTACTAGTGACATGTACAAGGTCCCATTCTTTTGCAAATTTCTAAAACAACTGGCTAATAAATTGAGTAACATTGTCAGAAAAAAGTTTGTGTGGACTACCATGAAATGAGAAATGATGTTTCAACTTAGTAATAACAGCAGCTGAGGTTAGGTTAGGTAGTAGATCAATCTGGAACCAATTTGAATAAGAGTCTACCAAAACTAAGTGGTATTGAATGTTCCACTCAAAAATATCAGTTGTTACAGTACGCCAAAGTAGTTCAGGAATTAGAATTAGCTTGAAGTGGTTTTCTTTGCAAATGCGATCTGGTACTATTGCATACTGAACAAGTAGAAGGAACTCTATCAATGTCTTTCAGTGATGAAGGCTAAAATACTAATCCCTGTGCTCTTCTCTTAGTGGATATGGTTCCTAGGTGACCTTGATCCAAAATCTGGATGTATTCTTGTTGTAAGGAAGCAGAAACAACAATTTTAGGACCTTTGAAAATAATGCCATCTTCCATCAACAATTCATCTCTGTAAGGAAAATACGCTTGCTCTTCAGGTGATACACTAGATTGTTTTGATGGCCATCTGACATTAATATAGTGATTTAGCTTCTGTGAAATTGGATCAGTCTGAGTATGATCGCTTAGCTCATCAAATCTAGTGGTGGAAAAATTATGCACTGACATCACATCAAAGTAAAATTCTCTGCATCAAGCTGTTCTGTTGTAATTCTAGGAGATCTGGATAAGGTATCAGCCAGATAAAACAACTTACCTTTAGTGTAGACCAATTTGAAATTGTACTTTTGCAATTTGAGCATCACTCTTTGTAATCTCACTGGAGCAGAATGCATAGGCTTTTTTAGAACAGTAACTAAAGGTTGATGATCAGTTTCAATCTGAATAGCTTGACCATAAATATAATCATGAAACTTGGAGCATGCAAATACTATTGCGAAAAGTTCTTTCTCAGTTTGCGCGCACTGCATCTCACTTTGCGTTAGTGTTCTAGATGCATAGGCTACTGGTCTGCCCTCTTGGAGTATAACTGCACCTATGCCAAATTTTGAAGCATCAAAGGAAAGAATAACTGGTTTGTTCACATTGTAGTATCCTAACATAGGTGGGGGTGGCAGTTTTCGGCTTAAGGTCTTCAAATGCCTTCTGATGATGTTCTAACCATGACCATGCAAAATAGTTGACTGTTAGCTCTCTTAAAGATGCCGTTAACTCACTGAAGTCTGGTATAAATTTGTCTAAATAATTGACCATGCCCAGAAAATGCTGTAAACTTTGTACATTGTCCAGCATTGACATCTCTAGAATAGCTGCTTGCTTGGTCAGGTCTGGTCTCAATCCTGTACTTGTAAACAAATGTACGTACGTAACTTCTGAAAGTATGAATTTGCACATCAGAGGATTGACCTTCAAGTTCACTTCATGTGCTCTGTCTAAAACTTTCTTTAGGTTTCTGTCATGCTCTGCTTCACCACTGCCTCCAACCAACAGATCATCTACTATTATGGCACATGGATAACCCTAAAAAATTTGCTCTGTTGGATGCTGAAAAACTTCACTTGCAGAATTTATTCCAAATGAAATCCTTAGGAGTCTTTATCTGCCAAATGGAGTACCAAAAGTAGTTAGAAATGAGGATTTGTGATCAAGCATAAATTGCCAAAATGAACTCTTTGCATCCAAAAAAGAAAATACAGTGGCATTCAGTATTACAGCTGCAACTTCTTCAACTGTGCACATTGGATGATACAGTCTTTTTAATGCTTTGTTCAAATCTCTTGGGTCAATGCATATTCTGATTTCATCTGAGCCTTTTTTTGTGAGCGGCTACCATGGATGACACCCATTCCATTGGCTCTGTGACTGGACAAATCACACCTTGCCGCACCATTGCATCCAACTGAGCTTTAATGTTGTCTTGCATCGCTATTGGAGTTCTTCTTGCTGGTCTGGCTAATGGAGTGACCTCAGGGTCTAACTTCATGAAATACACAACTGGAAGTTTGCCTAACTTGTCATTGCAGACATCAGCATACTCTGAGAAAATGGCTTTAGAGAAACTGGAACTCTGAACTGCATTCACATGAACTTTTTTTTAGCAAAAGAAAGCAGATTAATTCTTAAACTATCTTTGAGACTCAATAAAGATTGCACTGGTCTTTGGACTACATAGAATAACAAGTTGCAACAGTTATCAGCCAAATAACACAAACGTATCACTGAACCTTTGGTTTCATAGGTTCTTAGGTTTATAGAATAGTACTAGGCTAACTGCCCTTTTGGGCCATTTTAAGCCTAGCCAGTTACCCTATGTGAGAATCAAACAGTGCACCTTGTGTCTCCAAGGTAAACACCTTAACCATTATGCCATCCTCCCACCCCCACCCTTCACCTCCATAAGCAACAAGTCTTGCCTTACTGGTTGCATTGAATTGTTCATTAGCTCTCACTCTTGCAACTCTGTCTGCTGGTATAACATTACACTTTGAACCAGTATCTACTTTGAGCTCTGTGGATTTTCCATTAATCAGGACAATATAACATACTTCACTTCTTGTTAACAAGTTCATTGCATCAACTCTTTCACCCAGCACTGATACACCATCTACATAGAAAGCTGACTTTTTCGGCTCTACTTGATCAGCTTTCTTTTTTGTGCGACCTTTCTTTACAACTGTGTGAGGCTTACTTGATTTGCAAAACTGTTGGAAATTATTCCATTTTTTACACTTGTGATATTTCTGACCATATGCTAAGCACTTCTCTCTTTTAGACTCATGATTCACACCACAATTGTGACAGTTAAAAATAAAGCTAGATTTGGGTTTTGCTAATTCACTTTTGTGTTGCACTGAGCTGGTGCTGGAGCCTGCACCTTTCTTGGACCTTTCTGGAAAACCTTGTGGCTTCTTTGGAAATCCTGTAGCTGCCACATGCTTAGGCCTGTTCTTGTTTGCCACATGTTGCATACTATCTACATGTGCTCTGGAACCAACTGAAACCATGCTCTTGTCACTCGCAAGCATCCTTGTTTGTTTTTCTGTTACCTCATGGATTTGAGAAATCTCTATGGCTTTACTCGACATTAAGCCACTGTCACAAAATAAAATCTTTCTCACAGCAGCACTGTTAATACCACATGCAAGCCTGTCCTTTATCACCTCATCTTTTAGATCACCAAACTGACACATTTTAGCTATGTTTCTCAGGTCAGTTATATAAGCTGAAAATATTTCCCTTGGTTTCTGATCTCTTGTGTAAAACAAATGCCTTTCTAATGCAATATTTGTCTGGGGGTTACACATTTCTCTAAACTTGCACTTCAAACACTCAGGGTTTTCTCTTGATTCAGCTTGTACAATAATATGGTGGTCTGCACCTTCTTCTTTATACACAGCTGGTGCATACACAAATGAACGCTGTCTTTGTATGGCTTCTGACCCTGCTAGGTTTAGCAAAATGAATGCCCTTTTGGGTGCATCTCTATCTGCATAAGCTGCTTGTTTGAAAATATCATACTCTTGCTCAGATAGTCTCCAGTTCTATGCAATATTCTGATCAAATACAAACAGTAGGGGTTTTCAAAATCTGTCTGCCATATTAACCCATGCCAGTGAAGGGGTTTTGCAAATATAAACATACACACATGCACATATGCCAGAATTAATGCCAGTAATTGTCCAATGTCTTTGTACTCTGGACTTCTACTTTTCATTGGGCTCTTTGGAATTATGCTAATAAACAAATTCATAGTACTTTCGAATAACCGGACTTTGCGAAATAACATCTGATATTGTTAATCCTCGTTCATTCCTTACTCATGGGTATTGGTTCCAAGCCGGCCATTTTCCAAGCTCACATCAGCTTCAAACTTTTGAGCTAAACTCTTACCCACAACCCCCCTCTCCCTGTTACCTCAGATTTCATTTGCCACGTTGCCATTCGGTCGTGTCAAGCTACTTCTCTTGAGCTAATTACAGTTATTTGTTGTTTAATAGTTTTTCAGATTACTTTTCTGTCAGAAAAGTTTAGATTTCATTGTCTCTTACCCTATTGCATCTAGCGTACATAATTTCTTCAGGTTTTTCTGCTCCTTTCTTTACCACTTTTACCGCACGGTGTTCTCTCTTTACCATCATTGGTAATCCTTCCTCCTTTTCTCATACCTTCGGGTACTCTCTTGTACCATTGCTGGTACCTTTTCTATTAATTCATTTGCTGTCATGGCAGATAAGAAAGGTAGTCCGGCGTTTAAGTGGTGTTCTGATTGTGGACACATACTACCTACTTCTGATGCACACTCTTTGTGTGTTTATTGTTTGGGAGCCTCCCATTTGTTTGTTGACCCACCCTGTACTATTTGTGAGAACTTTTTGAATAGAACCTTGTTGGAAAGGAAAAACAAGCTGTTACTGAAGGGACTTCTTAAATCTCCCTTTTCAGAGGCTATTTCTGGGTTGGAGGCCTCAACCCCTCCTAGAGCCCATAAGAAAATCTTGGATGTTCCTACTAAGGCTAAATCTTTGTCTTCATCCCCGGCTGGGGACTCCCGCAAACCAAAACCTAAAAAGGCTAAAGTTTTGGCTCTGGAGCTCACTCAGTCAGCACCAGTGCTTTCAGTGCCTAGACCTTCAGCACTGAGGCCTTCGGGTCCATTAGTGATCTCAGCTTCGTCTTCTCCTGCAGCCTTCACTATATTGGCACCGAAGGGCTCCTCGGTTAAGACTATTGCCACTGTATCGGTACCAACCGTTCAGTCGGTGCAGACCTTGACTGCGTTGGCTCTGAGATCTTCCTCAGAACTGACGCCATTAATGTTGACTCCAGTTTTGTCGGTTCCAGCTTTGGCACCGACAAGCATTCCGACACCGATCCCTGTGTCGGTGCAGACCATGACCTCGGCACCGATTACTTCTTCGGTGCAGACAACCGTAGCCCAGTCTCTCTTGGCACCATTGTCCTCGGTGTGGATGGATGAGATGGGCACAGAGTTTGCCTCTTCTGTTGACAGGCCTGTTTCTCCCTCAGTCTCCGTGAGGTCCACTAGAAGCCTTTCCGAACATGATGTGTTGCGTCTTGTGGATCAGGTGCTCTTGGCCAGAGGTATCCCACTCCTCAGAAACTATCCTTCCTTGGAAGGTGATCACCCGTCTCCAAAGACCCCTTCTTATTCTCCTCCTTCATTGCCTTTGAAGTCCATGGATATAGCACAGTCGCCCCCTTTATGGATCTCACTAAGGAACTGCAGTTGCCTTCATGGCAGGAAAGTTTTGCTATGACCCAGGATGTCAGTTGTGACACGCATAGTTTGCTGCTCCACAGCCATCCAGGGACTCCGGGTTGGCAGGCTGAGCCAGTTAGGGGAGGGGTGACCCCTGTCCTAGACATGCACTCCTTTTCAGGTGGACCAGCCTTCCAACTGATGGAGAAGGCTTTCGCTGCTGCTGGCAATACTGGACTGTCTATACCTCTGCCCTCCTCTTTTACACTGGTTTCACAAGTCGCACCTAGCGGACACCAGGTGCAAGGGCCTCAGGACATATTCCCACAGGAATACCCTTTTCCGCTGCCTTCTCCAGCTTCTCCGACTGAGGAGGTCCACCGGAAATGTTCATGTAAGAGGAAGCACATGGACTCCACAGAGGAGTCCCTCACTGAAGACATAGATTTCGATGAGGGGGAAGGATCCCCTCGGTCACCCTCTGAGGTATTCTTTGGTGATATCCTTGAAATCCTGAAACAGGTGACTGGCAATCCTCTAATCTGACCTCTGAGGAATCTGTGTTCCTGCAGGCCTTTTGCGCCTGGCCCCCTACCTTCTGGGTTACTCCACCTGCCGATGAACTTGTCCAGCTCATAGTGCATCGTGCTTGGAAGGCTCTTGATACCATCGAAGCTATTCCCTGGAGGCCAGATAAGATTTTGTCCCCTCCTGCTTCGGATCCCCATTGGTCCAAAGGTCTTCCTGTGGATGCTTTGGTGGTGGTGGCCGCAACAAAAAAGGATCTGGTGGAAGAAGAAAGCCAGACTGTCCATCCACCTAATAAAGAGTCCCGGGCCCTAGACAGGATAGGGAAGCACACCTTTGCTTCAGCGACCTTTACTATCAGGTCCCTGAATTATATGGCACATTTTACCAGTCTTCAAAGGGATCTGATTTCTGAGCTCTCTGAAACCTTGGCTGGTGCTGTGTCTGATGAGGTCCGTGACAAAGTGCCCTCTCAGCTGACCACCATTGAATCTATATCTAACTCCTCTATGTGACTGATATCTCACAAATCAGAAGGAGCAGCTAGAGCAGCAGGTTCAGCTGTGGTCTTGAGACGACACACCTGGATGCACTTGTGCAATTTCAAGGAACCCTTTAAGGCTTCCTTTCTTAACACTCCCATTGGGGCCTCCTCGTTGTTTGGGCCCAAAGTCAAAAGCACACTGGCCAGATGTGAACAAGATGGTAAGACCCTTTCTGCCATAGGTGTCTGTTATTCTTCCCCTCAATGTGCTTTCTCCCAAAACCAAAAGAGTGGGAAGATATGGTTCAAGAAATCTCAGGGTTCTTTCCATGACACACAGGCCGAGTTCTCCACCAGAGGCAGAGGGGGGAACTCACAGGGAAGACGCTCCTTTCAGGGCAGAGGGGGTCCCTGTAACCAGGGTTCTAGGGATTCTTTCCCTGGTCAATCCTACCAGCGCTCCTGAAGAGCAGCCCAACTCCTTTCCTCTGGAGGTGGTTGGGGGACGTTTCTCCTTGTACCCTTCTGCCTGGCTAACCATCACCACCGATTCTTGGGTACAAAGGATTATAACCAGAGGTTATCATATCCCCTTCGATCTTTGTCCTGCCCCTTCAAAAAACCTTCCTGATGTTCCACCCAGTCAAAGGGAAGAAGCAGCACTAGAGATAGAAAAGCTGCTAAGAAAGAGAGTCATTCAAATAGTCCCTCCAGACCAGATAGGATCCGGATTCTACTCAAGACTATTTTTGGTGCCAAAGAAAACCGGGTACTGGAGACCAATTTTAGATCTTAGTGTATTGAACAAGTTTGTGAGAGTACAAAAATTCTGCATGGTCACAATACAGTCTATCCTTCCGCTTTTGGAAAAAGATGATTGGATGTCGATAGATCTTCAAGATGTGTACTACCACATAAAAGTGGACAGGCCATCAAGAGGATTTCTGCGCTTCCATGCGGGAGCCAGTCACTACCAGTTCAGGGTACTGCCCTGCGGACTCTCTACAGCCCCCAGAGTGTTCACAAAGTGCATGGCAGTTGTCACAGCTCATTTGCGACTTCAAGGATTCCAGGTGTTTCCATACCTAGACGACTGGCTCATTTCCGCCCCCATCAGACATCTACTGGAAAAAGCCCTGGCATACTTTCTCCTCACTGCTCAAAGGCTAGGCATAACCATAAACTGGCAAAAATCCAATCTCACCCCATCTCAGTCAACAGAATTCATAGGGGTTATCTTGGACACAAAAAACTGCAGAGCTGCTATTCCAAAGTACAGAATTCTAAGGATAAAGCAACAACTAATTCCAATCCTTTCAAGGGAAAAATCCACAGCTCACTCAGTTCTACATCTGTTGGGTTCCATGGCAGCCTCCATCACCATTGTTCCCCTGGCTAGGTTTCACATGAGGCTTCTACAATGGCTACTGCTCACCCAATGGTATCCTTTTCAGCATCCTCTTTTAGCCATGATTCAAGTAACCCACAGGTGCAAACAGGATTTAAATTGGTGGACGACACACAATTTCTCACAATGGTCTCGCCCCTTCTCCCCCCAACAACCCAAGGCCACAGTGACCACAGACGCCTCCCTGATGGGGTGTGGGGGCTGTGTCAGGGACAGACAGTCCAAGGCACTTGCTCTGAACTGGAGGCCCATCTGCATATAAATGTTCTAGAGCTGAGGACGGTGCTTCTGGCTTTGCAAGCATTCAATCCCCTGCTGACATCTGGGACAATTGCGATTCAATCAGACAACATGGCGGTGGTCTGGTACATCAACAAGCAAGGTGGAACCGAATCTTACCCCCTTTGTTGAGAGGCCATGAGGATATGGCAATGGGCAATGGCTCCAACCATTTTCTTCTAGCAATGCACATTCCCGGGAGTTCCATTGTGATAGCAGACATACTCAGCAGGTGCATTCTTCAACCTCACAAGTGGTCCCAGAATCCCTTGATAGCAAAGGAGATCTTCCACCACTGGGGCTGTCCTTGCTGCGACCTCTTTGCATCCCAGACCAACTACAAATGCAGCAACTAATTCGCTCTGATTCCCCCTCCGGGACAGTCACCCAGAGACGCTCTAGTCCACGATTGTCCCTCAGGTCTTCTTTATGCTTTTCCACTCTTTCCCCTCATTCCCCAGTTTCTGAAGAAAGCCCATCAGTTGAAGAGCAAGATGATCCTCATAGCATCATATTGGCTTGACAGATTTGGTTCCCCTTCCTTTGGCCTCACCTACTAGATCGACCATGGATTCACCATCCAACCCCAGAGTTGATCTCACATCCACAGAACCTGATTCATCCCAACTTGAACAGCCTGAAGCTCATGGCTTGGCTACTCCAATTCCCTTGATTGCCAGGCAGAAAGGTCTTACTTTACCAGTATGTGATATTCTCATTGCTTCTCATAAGTCTTCCACTAGAATTACTTATCTGAGCAAGTGGAAAAGATTTACCTGTTGGCTGAAAGATAAACAAGTAGACCCCTTTTCAGCACCAGTGTCGATAATACTAGACTATCTGGCCAACCTTTTTCAATTGGGTCTATCAGCCTCTACCATTAGAGTTCATTTGGCTGCAATTTCTAATTTTCATGAGGGTGTCCAAGATTCCTCTCTTATGTCCCATAAATTGTGCAAGACCTTCATAAAAGGTTTGAACCATCTGAAGCCACCTTTTAGAGAACCTATTCAACCATGGGATTTATCATTAGTTCTACAAGCTCTGACAATGTCACCTTTCGAACCAGCCTCTTCTTGCGACCTCAAGTATTTGTTATGGAAAACCTTGTTTTTGGTCACCATTACTTCTGCCAGACGTATTTCTGAGCTTCAAGCTTTATGTATCAAGAGTCCATACTTGATTTTTCATAGAGATAGAGTGTCTTTGAGAACTAATCCATCATTTCTGCCTAAAGTGATCTCTGAAATGTCCATTAATCAAGCCATTGGTTTGCCAGTTTTCTTTCCCAATCATTCAAACAGAGGAGAGTATTGCCTACATACCCTAGATATCCACAGGCAAATATGTTTTTACTTAAACAGGACTAAACCCTTTCGTAAATCTGACCAGTTATTTTTGGCCTTTTCTGGATCTAGATAAGGATCAGCTGTTGCTAAGGTCACATTAGCTAGGTGGTTAAAGGACTGTGTGACCTTTATTTACACACAACATAATATCTCGTTGCCTACTACCATGAAAGCTCATTCAACAAGGTCGATGGCAACTTCTTCTGCCTTCTATGCCAGAGCTTCTTTACATGACATCTGTGCAGCTGCAACTTGGGCTATGCCTCATACCTTCATCAATCATTACAAATTGGATTTGGCCTCCAGGGGAAGAGGATCTTTCGGTTCTATGGTGCTCAGGAATGTCCTTCCATGAGTGCCTCCCAGGAATAGAGGTAGCTGGGGACTCTGTCCCATGCGTAAGGAATGAACGAGGATTAACAATATCAGATAAAGAAGTTATGTCTTACCATAACATTCCATCTATATTGCTGATCCTCGTTCAGTCATTACGACCCTCCCTCCTTCCCCCTCCTGTGGTTTCTAGTGGATCTTACCATCCGGTTCTCTTAGGTTATTTGACCAGAGGTAGCCTCTACCTAGTTTGACTTGCAAACTCAATCTGAGGTAACAGGGAGAGGCTCGAGAGTTTGAAGCTGACACGAGCTTGGAAAATGGCCGGCTTGGCTCTGAGGTCGGAACTGATACCCATGCGTAATGACTGAACGAGGATCAACAATACAGATGGAATGTTATGGTAAGACATAACTTCTTTTTCTCTGGCTTTTTGATGCTTTCAGAATTCTATTGGTAAAGGCAGAAATGCTGCAGTCATTTATCATCATTTATTAAAGTCATCACTTTAAGAAACATTCCAGAACTTTACAATCCGACTGAGTAATTCACAAGCACTGTAATACTCTTGTAATGTCATCTTTTGTAAGAAAGCACTTCTTATCAGTGTAAGAAACATGCCAAATAACTGCACAATGTGAATAAATTGATCATCTGTTGCCTTAAACTGAATAACTTTTGAAGTAATTGCACTTTGCGAATAACTGCATACAGCACACTGAAATGTCCCCAAAATGGCGGTACCTTATTAGGGAACTCTTTACAGTACAAGAAGCACTCTGTAATGGTGGTACTTTGCAAATAGACACACCCAGCACAAGAAGCTTTTTGAAATACCTTGACTGCATTACATACACTTTGCACACAACAACCTGTTTGAAATACATGCACAGTAATAAGCAAACACTGTAAGCACTTTTACACACGCTGAGACACTTTGAATAACTTTAGTTATGCCCTTGATGCAATACAAAGTCATAGTTATGCCCAGATACTGCACTTTGCCAAAACACATGCAGTCACCTTGCTTTATTTTCACTTAATGTGCCCTTTATTTTTCTTCTTGTAATCGTTTGCTCGTTTAAGACCTTTTTACACCCAATACACTTTTCATGTGCTCGTTTTACTCTAAACATGCCCATCTTTGCTGTAAACATAATTGTTTTGCTTTAAACATCCTCATTTCTGCTTTAAACATACTCCTTTTCTGCTTTACAGTTAATTGTTTCATTGAATACTTTTATCTTAAACATTTTCTTTAGTCAACAAACTTTTCGTACTTTCTGCTTGCCTGATAATGCAGTTTGTGTCCTTGTAATGCCCCATTATTTCTTTCACATCGAATATACAGTTTGTGTTATTTCTCATTACCTTTGTTTCTTTCTGGCTATGTTTGTGCACTTTTCTGTCAGTTTTACCTTCACTGTCATCTTTACATCTCATAGCTCCAAATATTCTTCTCTCTTTGATCCCGGTTTTGACACCATGTCACTTTCCTGTTAGGACACATATAAACAAGTCTTCATTGGTTTTGTTCAAGCAGCTTTATTGCATACAGATTACTACTGTTGACTATTGACTCTAACTTAAGTAACTTATATACAATTAATGACTATGATTATGCATGCTCACTCCCTAGCTGCTTCTACAAAATGGAAGTAAGGGTGTGCACATGTGCAGATTATATACGTGCACGTACAGCCTTGCATGCTTCTTAAAGATACAAGCAAACACACTTTACACTCTGATATACATAATAGGAAGGTGCTGTAAGCCCTTCAAGGGTGTTCTTCATGACACAACTGACATGTATTTCTGTGATGTCCATGATTGATATGCATCTTTCTGATATCTGTACTGGCATGTGTTTAAAATGACATGTGAATGTTTATTATGTCTATGATGTGGATATCCCACCACTGCCAACCAATATGTGATGCCCAACCACCTCTGAGCCAGTAATCAAGGAACCTCAATCCTCACCACTGGCACCTGTGGGGGGCATTTACTGGGAGGATAACAGGTGCATACACAATATTTCCAGATTCAGCTCTGTGCTTCAAGTGCAATTTTCCTTAAGAGCACACAGAGATCACAGTCACCCCAGGGATGATTTCTCCCTCTTTCTCCAGATCCTCAGTAAGACTCCCCACTGGCACAGCTATAGAGCTGACATCTCAGCTAAGTGCCCAAGCCAAGACCTTCAGCACCGTCTCTGTCCAACCAGTGGATCATGTCCTGTCCCAAGTAGCTGACACATAGTCTCTTTGAGATTTGATTTACACACCCACATGCACACACACACACACACACACACACACACACACACACACACACACACACACACACACACACACACACTCTCTCACATATTTCGGAAAGGGTGGCACAGGTTTACTATCTATGCCCCCTTCTGCCAGACTATAAGGTAGTTATGACTGCCACCAGACACTCCTGCCAGCTACCTTAAGGCACTTCCAAGGATACCCAATATACTGATTGATTAATATTAATATAAATGGTAGTTTGACCAAGAGCAAGGCTATTAGGTGGGGCCACACAGTGACACCAAATAAATATGCAAGTACGCTCAAAACTTAAATATCTCTACAAAGATTAGTCACAATGAAATGTTTAAATATATTTAATAATAAACAATAATAGAACAAGTCAATGCTAAATATCTATTCACAGTGACACCAGAGTTCAAAATCACAGGAAATATTTAAAATAATATTGAAGGACAGACCCAGACAAATAAAGAAAAACATATCTAAATTAAGCTTCACTATATTCCTTACTGAATCTAAGAGAATCGCTATTCCCTAATAACTTATTTCTTAAAATAATATCTAAAATATTACTTCTGAGATAGCTTGAAGAATGACATCACTTCTGGTCATCTGACTTCTAGTTCCCATGCAAAACCCCTATTGATGGAAGCTGGCAGAACCTAGCACCTACCTGTAAAAATACACACACAAGGTACTTTGCTCAGATCTTTGGCAGATGTTGGAATTCATAAAACAGTTATATATCTCCAGACTTCCATTAGTTCACCCCAAAGACAATACAGAAAGTTTCATAGTACAGACTTTGTGTCTCAGGCTGCATTGAAACCTGTGAGATAGCATCTTTATGCCCTAGCCTATAAAATGATTTGATTTCAGATATTTTTCTAAAGTTTGCTGGACTGAGGTTAACCCTGCAGTTTCCTCTGTTAAAACATATACATTTAAACAGTTACAATAGTATGTGCATTTCTGTTCTCTCCAGTAAGGCACACTGTGGATACATTTCAAGGACAAGCACTTTACAAATACCTTTTCAACACAAATGTCTGTAAAAAATCATTTTGATATACACGACATACAGTTCTGATATATTTGTAATACCAGCATCTTGTATGAAATACAGTTCTAAATATAATTATTTACAAAATTCCATCTTGCTAATGGTTCTACAACTACATGACATATCTCTTCTCAAATGCTGAAAACCTTTCATTTTACATTATTTTAGTGTACACTTCCACCTGTATGCATGACACCATAGGAATTGCCATAAGTTCACTTTAGCCTCTTTCTCACTGCAGCACAAGATCACAGCCTTATACTGTTTCTATCTAGCATTTATCTTGCTACAGTATAAACCCCAGATTCATTACAGTCAAAACAAAAGTACTTTTCTACTTCAACATTACTGGTATCAACAGCAGTTACTGATAAGATCCCCCCACCCCACATTTAAGGTACTTCTGCATACTGTACAGAACTAATTTATACTGACTTAAACTTGACTTCAGGAAATGTATTATACACATTTTACCAAAACAACTTTTTTGCTTAGACTTATTTTGTCAGTTCCTTCATTATCCTTCTAACCATTAATGAAAAAGAGGGCATTGTACTTTAGAGTATTTCCACCAATTTAAAACAGTCAACTGATGTCCATGTTTTTTCTTTCCACAGCTTGCAAACACAATTATTTTTTTTTAAACAAGAAACATATTTATTAAACCATGACTTACGACATAGGCAATCATACATTTATATAAATGAAAACAATCCACACCGACACAATCCTGTTTAAAAGCATTTTACATCACAAACCATACTGACACACACCCAGTTGCAAACATTATACATCACTTATAATCTACCCAATCATTTTCAAACATTACATAGCTCATGTAAGTCCTGCCTTCTTTTAAAGCTCACTGCTCTCCTGTATGTATTGTTCCCACATTTCCCATTCTTTCCTATGCAGTTTGTTCCTACCCTTTTCTAAAGATCTCAATTCCAATTGCTTTATCTCTGCTACTATATTCACTAATTCTAGTGTAGTTGGTTTAGATTTTGATTTCCATTTTCTAGTGATTGCTTTTTTGGCAGCCGCCATAATTAGACACAGCACGGCCTTACCATGTCTAGACAATTCCAATACTGTATCATAACTCAGAAAAATCATCTCCCTCATCACATCAATCTGCTCACCAAGCATCTCAGACAGTGCATCCCGCAGGGAATCCTTAAAGTCCACTAACTCTCAGAAAATATGTTCCCAACTGCCTCTTTCTTCCCAATCACACCTCCTACATTTGCTGTCTACCTGAGAAAAAAATTATCTGGAGTCTACTTGGGGTATAAAAATATCTATGTAAACATTTCCAAGCAAAAATCCTAAATCTTCTAGATTTTGTTGCATATTGGGGAGACATACATATATCCTCCCATTGTTTTTTTGTGAATTGCTTATCCAGTCTCTGTTCCCAATCCTTTCTAACCTTCTCCGATTGATTCTTATAGTTATCATGCGATATTTTATATGCTCTACTTATTCCCTTTTTAATGGCAGCTTCTGTTCTAGGTTTTTTTTTAAATTCTACCAGTGCTGGTCTTTCATTTAGGACCCCCCCCCATTTCTTTCTCATTGCCTGTACTCTGATATCAGTCTTTGATAGAAAAGGCAATCTCTAACCCGCAGTCCAAATAAATTCTTAACGTCTTCCCATTCTATCGTCTTTCCCTTTCTAGTTATTTGCTCCCAATACCTTCGTTCCTTCGCCAGTTTTCTCCAATAAATTCTGCCCCCCTCTTGCCTATTGCCTATATCCTTAATTGCAGTCATCCTTATCAGCAGAATCTCCTTTCTCTATTCCCGTGTTGGCTTTGTTCTTAGAATGCTTTCTGCTACTTTATAGATGTAATATCCTGCATGATTATTGTTATTCTGCTTAAAGGCCTGCATCTAAAAATGCCAGTGTCTCCTTGTTTCTTGAGCTTGCCCCCATTTCATCATCATCATCCCTTTCCACTTTGAATTATAGTTTTCTGCTTGTGTTACTTATAGAAGCCTTAACTGTATACCTGTAAAATACCTATTCAAATCGGGTAATCCCAATCTGCCCTGTCCCACTGGTAAAATCAGCTTAACCCACTTGACTCTTGCCATCTTCCCCTCCCAAATAAAGTCCTTCAGCTCTTTATTAACTGCTATCCACAACTTCTCTGGTTGATAAAAATATGCCTGACCTGTGTATAATGGGACTTAAGACATTTAAACTGCTTGTATCTTGCTATTCATATCCATATAACAAAGGTTCCATTTTCTCAGTTTTTGTATCATCTTTTGTTTAGTCTGTTCCCACATGTCCTTAGCTGCCACACCAGAATCATTTTTAATCCATATTCCTAAATACTTCATTTTATCATGTCCCCATAAATATAGATATTGCTGAACCAATTCATATATAGGTATATAATTTACCGCTATTGCCTTTGTTTTAGCTTCATTAATTTTGTAACCTGAAAAGATTTTTGTAACGGTCTCAAAATGTTCCACAACGTAATGTCTCTTTCTGCTTTAGTCAGGTATATAATAATATTAACTGCAAATACAGCCAGCTTTTCTTGACTACCATATCAATTATATCCTTAAATTTCTTAGTCCCTTATTTTCTTTGCCAGTGGTTCTAAATATAATGTAAATAACAAAGGGGAAAGAGGAAACCCCTGCCTGGTTCTTCTGCTCAAGCAGAAATTATCAGAGAGGACCTCACCCACTTTAATTTTTGCTTCCACTCCCTCATATATCTTCCTAATCAACCTTATATTTTTTCAGGAAATGCAAATGCTTCCATTGCCCTGCTGCTTGCACACACAATTCCTATGTCTAAGCTGCATCTTATGGAAATGTCACTTTGCAGTTCATCTGTTATTCCCTACCTGTAGATTCTTGCTAGCCTTCTCCTCTATCATCTCAACTAACAAACACCAGTCTCTGGTTCAAGTCCAAGGTACTCCTATTATTATTTTTTTTCTAGTCAGTTCCTGTAGTTTTTATAGTAGCTCAGTTATTTTCTTTTGGAAGAACAAATATGTTAACTGGCAAGTTCTGTCTATGGGTTGTGACACTGTCAGAAGAATGATTAGTAGAATCCCATTCAACTTGATAGTTCACTTTTTGCTGGGTAGCATTTTTTATTTCCTCCTTTGCCTGTTCAGCATCCAACAGTGTGTTTGCTCCATCAGACAGGAAAGCTGTATATATAATTTGAATCTCACACCTTACTGTAAATATCCTCTGATTGCAGGGACAAAGTCACTGTCTTCTGCATGGTATAAAGTGAATAATCATTTTCTGTGAGCACTCTGGTTTCTACAGTTAATAATACTTTACCCGGTATACCCATTTAAGAATAATTTACCCTTCACATAAAATTCTGTCAGGAACAGCTCATTCTGCTGCTACGACTGTATGTTTTCTACTATAGATATTGGCTTCTTTCTCATGGCCCAGTTTGGAGCATACACATGGTTAACAAATCCTGTTGTGAAATATCAGTCCAGTTGCTTATTTGTGCTTTCATAAAATGAATGCAGTCTCTTTATTATAGTTTCCCTGGCAGAGCAGAAAAGTTCAGGTTTTCCCTGTGTGAGCTTACTTCTGCCTACTTTTTCTGAATCAGTTGTTCCTAGAGGGGTAGATTTAGTATAAATGGTTAAAGTCTTTAACTCATACACAAAGTACAAGGCTTGATTCTGATACCAGGTATTGGCTAGGCTTAAAAAGGCCTTTCAGGGCAGTTAGCTTAGCATTCACCTATGAGAAGCCTTATATTCAGTCTTTCCTTCACTTTAGCCACTGATTTCTGCAATTTTAGCATCTCATCTAAATAGCTACGTAAAGCTTTTTCTATTCTTTCTAGCCTTTTGTCTTTTGACTGTGTGTATTTCTTCAGTGTCTCACTTACTTTAAACACTTCTGAATGCATTTGATTTAGTTTTTCTTCTAAATTACTGGAAGCCATCTCCCTTAATGAGGCTGAAATCTGAAATGACTTTTGCTGAACAGCTGCAAGGTTCTTCCATTTTACATTTTTTTTTTATTTTCCTTTTCTCGCTGTTTTTTTCTTTTTTTCTTACTTTCTCCAGATTTCTTCTTTTTTGGCATCCATGCAGTGTAGTTACTACAGAGTGATGACTATGTATAATTTTGAATTGTGCTGAGTTGAGAATTTCACAAGAGGAAATATTGACAGTTACACATTACAGAAGCACGAAAAAAAGATGCAACCCCACAAAAGGGCAACGCTCAGGTAAACAACCAAAATATTAACAGCAACAACCGCCCACAGATACTCAGGATCAGACTCTGATGATGCCTTTTTAGGTGAAAGCGCTTAGTCGGTGGATGTGTGGATATTAAAATACATTCCTTATAGTTTTGCTGGTCCTGAGTATCTGTGGGCGGTTGTTGCTGTTAATATTTTGGTTGTGTACACATTACAGAAGGCCTAAGAAGTTGGATCAAATTGATTCCAACCAGAAAAAAAGAAAAGTGTGTCGAGAAAGAGGGCTTCAAAATTTTGAAACCACTCAAAAGTCTGGAAAGGATTAATCTGACTTGCATGAGCCGTAAGAAATGAGTGTATGCCAAGCTTACAAAACCTGTATAGTAGATGGTGTGCGAGCAACATAGGTTAACCCAACTTACTGGCCCATCTATCCAGTGCTGTTTAAAATCACATTAGCCTCCTATAGGAACCCCATGATCAGTCAACACCATCCACAGAGTTTACAAGATAAGTAGGGAACAGAAGTAGTTTTCCAGGCCTTTCTTCTGTATCTCTCTCTCTCTCACACACACTTTATGCACACCATAGCTAACTTAGAGTCTTAATCTGCCTGCTGCATGTGTTGGGGATGCTGGAAACTAGAGCACCCCAAGAAAACCTATGTGAAAATGCAGATTACATGCTAACTTCACATAGAAGGTAATCTGACCAAGAACTAATGATACTCACTGCACCACTGTCTCTAGAACAGTAGACAGCATTGTAGGGCCAGAGGAAATTAAGGATATCCATAAATTATGACTAGATGCTGGTATATTTCATAAAAGAAGATCAGCTGTTATGCCGTGGTACAATTGCCCACATTAAGTATGCATCTTTAAGACATAAGTTCTGATTGTGGGACAATCTGAAGTTGCCTCCTGAGTACTAGGACAAATGGAGCTGCCATCTGAGATATCCTCTATATGAGGAGCAACCAAGATAAACTATTTAATTCTTTCTAGTTATGCCACTGAGGTATATGAACACAAATATTAAAGGATCCCAGCAATGGATGTATTGTGACTATACAAAGGATAACTACAAAGTGTAGAAGGGATGGAGGTGTTCTGTAGCCAGAGCTCATGTCTTGAAAATGTATACTTATGATGGGTACGTAAATGTAACTGTTGTGTCTTGATTAGAGGCTCTTAGTCTGCAGGGTGGACAGGAAAAGATTCTCAAGCAAATGAGAGGGCTCACTGAGTGGAAGACCCTATGAAGATGTACTTACTGGCTTGTTTTAATAGTCCTTTCTTAGCACAATTTTAATTTTGTTGACACACATCATGAGCTAGACTAGGAGGACGTACTCAGTCTCTGCACTCTCAGATCAATCTCCATGCAATGAGTACACTCTACTTGAAAACACAGACAAGAATGTGCATTAATATACCTGTCTGACATAGGACAATCAATCACAGCATCTGGGTCTGGATGTTCGAGCACATGGGTATAGGACAAGTGTAGTAGTCACCTACTGCAGATGACGTTCACACAGATCAACGGGTACAGGGAGTACCCATCTGTTATGTCTAGCTCTGAAGGCCTTCTGAAGTGGGCTACTGTTGTGAAGACACACAAGCAGTGAAGCCTAAATTACTCTGGCAGGCTACAGCCAGAGGAAACCTAAAAGACAAGGCTCAGGCGACCAAGTCCTGAAGCTCTGAGATGCTGAAGGAGGTCTAGGTCATGGAAGCACAGTCAAAGTACTAAATGCTCTGTAAACGTGTAAGCCACCAAGTGGGCATGGTACAAATGCCCACTTTAAGTATGCCCTTGAAGCAGCCACTTTTCTACGTCCACTAATTTAAACTGTATGAAATCTGTCATCATTCTTATGTGCTGTGCAGGTTGTTCTGGCTGTAGCATTAAAGAGTTCGCTGTTAGTATTGTCAAGCTCACCAATACTAATATCATTTTCAACACTGTTAAACATTTAATCAGTTTCCTAACTGTAGTCTTCATCAATGTCAAGTTTGTTTTTAGGATCCCAGTCTGACATTATTATTGCTCTAACTTGAACAGCTGAAACGTGCTTCAAATACTTGCCTTTTTCTCCATCTTCACAGCTACAGCTGTCCACTTTTGTTACTATTCATTGGTGAACTCTATAACTTCTCTTGACACTTCATGGGCTTCTTTTAGCATAACAGCTTGCTTAGTCCTTGCCCTTTCATTGTGTACTTCTTTCATATCTTTGATAAGTGTTTGGCGTGCAGTTTGGAAGATCCAAGCGAGTTTCTCTGCTGCTTTACCATCAATCATTATTAAGTCCAGTTTGAAATCTCCCTTAGTGGCTTGCAGTGTACCAGCTGATACCCTATCCTTCTACTTAAGCTAGAAGCTATTTCACCTAGCTGCTATACTAGTCCTAACACCTTTATTAATTATCATGCAAGACATAGGGAATTACATGTTAATAGAAATTAAAACAAACCATATTAACATTTTTCCGTTGATATGCATTATACATCACATTTGTCTTATTTCTTTATAACTTAACATCAGTCCAGCATAACATAAATTGCTAAATTCCTGCTTTTTCTTAAACCTTACTCCTCCTCCTGAACATTATTCTGCATTTATTGTTTCCACAATTTCCATTTATTTCTATGTAATTTCTTCCTTCCCTTTTCTAATGTTGCCTCTTTCAGTTCTTTTACCTCTTTTACAATATTCAGTACTTTAAATATAACTGGTTTAGACTTTGATTTCTATTTTCTAGTAGTTGCTTTTTTGACAGCCAACAGAATTAAACTTAACGAGGCCTTACTATGTCTAGACAATTCAGGTCCTGTGTCCCAGCTCAAAAGAATAATTTTCTTAGTTACATTCATTTGCTCTCTCAATACTTGTCTCAGTTTTGTGCCAATTCATTACAATGCCAAAATTATGTCCCCAGTTACCTTCTTATCCCTCTTACACCTCCGACATTTGCTGGAAAAATTCTTTGAAGTCTGCTTGGTGTGTAACACTTTCAGGCAAACATCATAAACCTTCTGCACTTTCTTGCATACTTGCAAGTCATACATATGTCCTCCCATTTTTCCGTTGTAAACTCCTTTTCTAGTTTCTCTTTAAATCTTTTCTAACCTTCTCTATAAAGTTATCATGCAATATTTTATATTTTGTATGACCTACTAATTATCCATTTCTGTTCTAGATTCAACTAAAAATTCTTACCAGAGCAGGTCTTTCATTCAGGAATCCACTATCCCTTTCTTTTTGCCTATACTCTGATATCAAATCCTGTTAGGGAAGGCAGTTTCTACCCCAAGTCCAGTGCCTTCTTGGCTTCATCCCATTCTATTACTTTTACCTCTCCAGTCATTTACTCCCAATACCTTGGTTCCTTTGCCAGTTTTCTCTAGTAAATTCTAGCCCACTCTTGCTTATTATCTGTACCCCTGCTTGCAGTCGTCCCTATTGGCAAAATCTCCTTTCTTCATTCTTGTGTTGGCTTACTTCTTATAATGCTTTCTGCTGCATCATTAATATAATATTCTGTGTGGTTATTCTTCTTCTTAACAATCTGCATCCAAAATTCCACTTTCTCCTTATTTCTTGAACTTCCCTCCTGCTTCTTCTTCATCCCTTTTCACATTGAATTATAACTTCCTGCTTGTGTTATGTGCATGAGCCTTAACTGTGTAGAGCTAAAATATTCCTTCAAATCAATTAATTCTAAACCACCTTGTTCTACTATAAGGATCAGCTTATTCCACTTAACTCTTGCACTTTTACCTTCCGAGATATATTCCTTCAACTCTTTATTAATTATTGTCCACAATGTCTCCTCTGGTTGATAAAAATATGTCTGACCTGTATATATAACTAAAGGACTAAACCAGACCTCCCAACCATTCCGAATTACTCAGTTTTTACCGAGTTTTGGGGTCAAAATGAAGGGGTGCCACGATTCCCGAGTGGCACCCCTTCATTTCCGATTTTTCTTTTGCTTTTTTCAAACTCTCACGCTGTCGGAGCTGACGTCATCACGTGCGCAATGATGTCAGTGCGTCAGGCTACCAGCCAGTCGGAATTGAGCTCAATGAGCTCACATCATAATTTCTGGCTGGCTGAATTACGTTAGCGGCGGGAATTGCAAGCTGGCGGGTCACGAAGCAGAATTAAGTTAACAGCGGGAATCGCCGAGATGGGATTAATGGTAGCCGGGAATTGCAAGCTTTTCGCCGAGCTGGGGGGAATTGCAAGCTGTTCAGGATTAATGGCAGCCGGGCCGCGAAGCAGAATTAAGTTAACAGCGGGAATCGCTGTTCAGGAAGGATTAATGGCAGCCAGGGAGGGAGGAATAACTACTCAGGGTAAGTGTGTGTGTAAAAATAATAGTGGTGGGTACATACATAAATGTCCTGGGTATTGCAAAATAAGTCAAAAATTGTATCCCCAGAGTATCTAGATCCTCAGAGCTTCTGGAAGCTGTCATTCCTGACTGACTGTACAGGAGAAAATATGCTTTCATGTTGGCTTACAGGCAAGAGAAAGTGTGCTGTGTTCTCTGCTTATTTAACAGAGCAACTGCTTTTGTTTTGTGTTTTAATGGCTGCAGAAGAACGTGCTTTCAGTTTCATGTACATATTGGCTTGGCTTACAGGAAGTGAAAGTGTGTGCTTGCCTTGCTTATTTAACAGAAATTGCTTTCGTTTTATTGTATTTTAATGGCTGCAGGAGAAAATGTGCTTTCATGTTCACGTTGGCTAACTTGGCTTACAGGCAAGAGTGTGTGCTGTGCTCTCTACTTAGAGAAACTGCTTTCATTTTACTTGTATTTTAACGGCTGCAGAAGAAAACGTGGTTTCAGTTTCATGTACATTTTGGCTTGGCTTACAGGAAGAGAAAATGTGTGCTTGTGCTTTACTTAGCAGAGAAACTGTTTTCCTTTTACTTGTATTTTAATGGCTGCAGGAGAACATGTGCTTTCATGTACATATTGGCTTACAGGCAAGAGAAAGTGTGTGCTTTAACAGAGACTGCTTTTATTTTGATTTTACTGCTGCAGGAGAAACTATGCTTTAATGTTTATATTGACTTGCAGGTAGAGCAATGTGTGCTTTACTTATTTAACAAACTGCTTTTGGTTTACTTAACAGCTGCAGCAGAAAGTGTGTCAGAGAGACTGTCTGGAATGTTGGCTCATAAATACTTTTGGTCTGTTTCTCTTAAAAATTTTGTTTTCAGGCAAATCCAATGAGAACTAATTTCACTAAATAATCATTGCCATTTAAGTTTCAGTCTTCCTGTCTTTCAGGAAATGCATGCCTGGTAACACAAAACATTTTATACTATCATACAAATAATGTTTAACATGTGTCCCTTGTTTTGGTCTTTTGTCCCCTTCCCAATAAATTTTTGGTTATTTCCAGATTTCTTATGCTGCATAGGTCTTTAGGAGGAGATGAGTATAGTGCTGTTTATAGTAAGTGTGTTTGTGTTGTCAGTAGACTCAGTAGTATGATGGGTCGAATACTTACTTTTGATATAGAAGACTGTGGGTTCTACTCCCACAGCATGTAGATTGCTGATACTGTACTCTCTTGTACTTTCCAGTCCTGAGAATGTTCTCTTTGGCAGAGATGGCTAGTAATTATGAGCCTGTTATCAGTTTACCATCAATTCCCTGTTGTAATATTACTAGCTTTTTTTTTTTTTTTATATGCAACATAGGCAATTTATATCTCAAGGACAACAGGCATGTTGTTTGTAGATGAAACAATGAAATATTAAGTTGTTTGCTAGCAGCAACCTCTTCATTAGTTACATATCTCCTTAATGTGGAAATATTATGTGACTTTTACTTCTGCAGAGATTGTGCATATTTACTGATACTGGTGGATTGTAGACATTATTCATACTTTTATGATGGAAATGTTCTGAATTGGGCAGTTTAGTTAAATATTGGTTCATGCATTTTGTTTCATTGCTTACAGTAAAGGTGTTCAAAACAATAAATTTAAAACGCGCTGTAGCAAGTATGCTGTATTATACAAGGAATATAATTTAATATTGTCCGGAAGATGTATCAAAGAACACATGTAATGTTTTGTGTACAAGGGGGCCTATGATTTGAAAACAGCCCAAAGCTAATCTTACCGCTGGCCAGATGCATTTTCTTTGTAGGTTTCAATGCTGTTTCAATGAATGTGAGTTTCAAGGGCAGAGTAGTTATAATGCTAAGTCTATTTTCATTGTGAGACTGTATTGCTTTGTTTAGCAGAGGTCTAGTAGTGTTTATGCTATAAAATGTAAAATAAACTTTTTAAATTAATCCAAATATTGTAGAAGTAAAGCAGTAAGCACATTATAGTGTTTATGGTAAATAGGGCAAATTAACCAGGTAATGGTACATTGCAATGGCTGCAGGGGACTCTGGTGCCATTTTTGGTTATCTGTTCTTCAGTTTGCGTTTGAACGTTGGCATCCCACAATTCCACTGGAGTGGGTGGGGTTACATAATTATGTATGCAAATTATATGTTAATCAGCGTACAGATTTGTACCTATTTTCCATGGGCCTTGTCCAGATTTTTGATGTTTCCAGATTGAGAGGTATGGACTAAACATTTTCATTGCTTATGTCTTAATATCCAGGTCCCCAAACAAGAGCTTTTAGTTTTGCAGTTTTTGTATTATCTTTTGTTTAGTCTCTTCCTACATATCTTTAGCTGCCATAACAGAATCCTTTTTAATTTATACTCCTAAATACATCATCTTATTGTGTCCCTCTAAATATGGGTATTGCTGAACCAATATGTGTATGTGGGTACATAATTTATGGCTATAGCCTTTGTTTTGTCTTCATTCATTTTATATTCTGAAAAGACTCAAAACTGCCTCAAAATGAACCACAACACTGAGATGTACTTTTCTGTATTTTTTAGGTACAAAATAATATCGTCTGCAAATAAAGCTAACGTTTCTTAATTACCATACCAATTATATCATTGAATTTCTGAGTCCCTTATTTTCTTTGTCAATGGCTCTAAATGTAAAGTGAATAAAGGGGAAAGAGGACAACCCTACCTGGTTCCTCTGTTCAAACTCAGCTTATCAGAGAGGAGCCCTCTCACTTTAATTCTTGCCTCTGATCCTTCATAGATCCTTTTAATTAACCTTGTTATTGTATCAGAGAATGTAAATGTTGCCATTGCCCTACTCATAAAATCCCGACTTCCTCTGTTTTTCTCAATAAACATCTTTATTAAATGATCACGTATGACATAGACAATCTTACATTTATATAAATGAAAAACAAACATTGACACCACTTTAGTTGCAAACATTATACATCACAGAGACCATTGAAACAACTGTAGTTGCAAACATTATACATCACTTATAATCTATTCAGTCATTGTCAGTTAAGCATTATATTGCTCATTAAAATCCTACCTCTTAAACCTTGTTCCTTCTCTGCATATATTGTTCTCACAGTTCACATTATTTCCTATGTAGTTTGCTCTGTCCCTTTTCTAAAGATCCCAGTTACAGTTTTAACTCTGTTACTATATTCACTACTTCTAGTAAAGTTGGTCTAGACTTTGATTTCCATTTTCTAGTAATTGCTTTTTTGGCAGCCACCATCATTAGACTCAGCAAGGCTTTACTATGTCTATGAAGTTCTGATTCTGTATCATAGCTCAAAAAAATCATCTCCCCAGTCAATCCAATCCACTCACCCAGCATCTCCAACACAGCGGTCTGCAGGGAATCCCTAAAGTCTGCCAGCTCACTATACCAAAAAATAAGTTCCCAGGCACTTCTTTCTTGCCCATCACACCTCCAACATTTGCTATCCACCTGAGGAAAATTTCTTTGGAGTCTACTTGGGGTATAAAATACCTATGTAAACACTTCCAGGCAAAGATCCTAATTCTTCTACACTTTGTTGCATATTTGGGAGATATACATATACCCCCTTTGTATCTTTGCGAATTGCTTATCCAGGCTCTCTTCCCAATCCTTTCTAAGCTCCTCTGATTGATTCTTATAATTATCATGTAGTATTTTATATGCTCTACTAATTATCCCTTTATTCCTTTTTAATGGTAGCTTCTGTTCTAAGTTCTATTAAAAACACTACCAGTGCTGGTATTTCATTTAGGACCCCCCCCAATTTCTTTCTCTTTGCCTGTACTCCGATATCAGTCCTTGATAGGGAAGGCAATCTCTAACCTGCAGTCCAAATACATTTGTGGCCTCCTCCCACTCTATTATCTTTCCCTTTCTAGTTATTTGCTCCCAATTTGTTCCTTTGCCAGTTTTCTCCAATAAATTCCAGCCCCCTCTTACCTATTATCTGTATTCCCAACCACAGTCATCCCTGTCAGTAAAATCTCTTTTCTCCATTGTCATACTGGTTTAGTTCTTAGAATAATGTCTGCTATTTTATGAATATAAAACTCTGTATGTTTTTTGTTGTTCTTAAGAGTCTACATCCAGAATCCCAATCTCTCCCTACTTCTTGAGCTTCCCTCCATATCATTATCATTCATTTCCACTTTGAATTATAGTTTTCTGTTTGTGCTATGTATAAGAGCCTTAACAGTGTTGCTCTAAAATACCCCCTCAAAATGGATAATCCTAGTCCGCTTTGTTCTATTGGAAGAATCAGCTTATCCCACTTGACACTTGCTGTCTTCCCTTCCCAGATAAAACCTTCAGCTCTTTTTTAATTGCTATCCACAGCTTTCCTTCTGGTTGATAAAAATATGTCTGACCTGTATATAAGACTAAAGGGACTAAAACATTTTAATTGCTTATATCATAGTATCCATATCCATATAACAAAGCTTCCATTTTCTCAAATTTTCTATTAGCTTTTGTTTAGTCTCTTCCCACATATCCTTAGCTGCCACAACAGAGTCATTTCTAATCCATAAAAATGGATGTTGCTGAACCAATTCATATATGGGTACATAATTTACTGCTATTGCCTTTGCTTTAGCATCATTATCTTTGTAGCCTGAGAAGATCTGAAATTGTCTTAAAATGTTCCACAACACTGTAATGTCCCTTTCTGGTGTTGTCATGTATAAAATAATATCATCTGCAAATAGAACCAGCTTTTCCTGAGTACCACACCAATTATATCCTTGAATTTCTGAGTCCCTTATTTTCTTTGCCAAAGGTTTTAAATATAATGCAAACAACAAAGGAGAAAGCAGACAACCCTACCTGGTTCCTCTACTCAAGCAGAAGTTATCACAGAGGATGCCACCTGCTTTCATTTTCTCCTCTGATCCCTCATATATAATTCTGGTTACTTCTTAGCCATATCTCTCTTTCCTTTATGCCTATCCTAGTTTTAAACTCCACTTTAATTTTCTCCCACTCTCTAGCTATATTTTCAGAGGAAATTTCTATCTTCTTGAGTAGCTCCTGAATTCATAAAAAAAGTCCTTAAATTCCTCTCTTTTTCGGAAGATAGATGAGAACGTGCAAATGTCTCATTTTTATTTCATTACCTCGCATTTTTATTTTAGTTATTATTGGAGCATGATCTGAAATAGTTATTGGGTGTGTTTCAGGCCTTCAATTAAATGCACATGTTCATGTGAGATATATATTTATCTAGCCTAGCCCAGTTTTTGTATCTTGGAGAATAATAATGTAAATTCACTCTGAACTCCTAGTACTGAATGCACATCTTCTATGTCAAATATTTTTGTAAGTTTCTTCAAAAATCTACCCTCCTTTGTTATATTTTCCGAAAAATATCTAAGGGTCCAACGAATAACTAGTAACCAGCACAGAATGTCCCAAAGATAAAACCACGATCCACGCTATTTTGTATTCCAAAAAAACAAGTTTTTATTGTAAAAGAACCTTTACACGATATGGTTGAGCGCTTTCATGTATAACAATACACTTCATCAGAACAAGTTAAAATACTGAAACACCAGTTTAAATAGTTAAAAAACCGCCAAAATTTTACAATTATGTACTACACCTTTCCCTTTTAAAGCGACAACGTCTGATTGTCTAAAAAAACTCATTGCACTGTGTAGCCCTTTGTTCATCAAAACTGTCTATACATGCAGTGCTAGAAATGAATTGAATTAAAATTGTAATTTTAAAAATATATCATAATATATAATACATCAGAGTTAATCATTGGTCACAACTGATGATACATATGTACAAAATTTAATTTGCTATAATACCTTAACTATGTATTTGGATTCAAGAATGTTGCACCGACAATTCAAATTGCCATTGGTATAAAAAAACCTATGTAAGGAACACATTGTGATGAAAAACACTTCCCAACAAAACAAGTATATATATGTGTTGTAAATGTATGAAATGCATAAATACTGTACTTTCTTATACAGTTACCAACCTCCTAAAATAGTTGAGTTGTATATACGTCCACTTTGTATGTATATATTTTCCAAGTATTGAATTTTTAGAGGTTTCTTATGAGTGGCTTAGTGGGGATCATCTCATTGAGACCTGGAAAACATGCTGCATTTAACTTGAGTTGCCATTTAATTTCCTTCTCACCCACAATACTTTTTATATCGCCACCTCTAGGATTGACCTTCACAGTTTCCAAAATTGCAAACTTAAACTTCTCACAGGTATTACTGTTGACAATGTGCCGAAACAAAGCATTGTTTTCATCTTTTTTCTTTATACAATATATATGATCGTAAATCCTGTTCTTCAATTGCCTGTCGGTTTGCCCGACATAAAAACAGGAACATGAACAACACATTGCTAAATATACCAGGTGTCGAGACTGACAGTTCCCATTGGCAAACCAAATTTTATTCCTGTTGACATTTTTAAGTGTGCAACAATCTTCCTCAAAAATGAAAGCACATTGTGAACAACGTCCACATTTCTTGGTCCCCCTACACTTATTAATGTTGTTTGAAAATTGCCTACTGGACTTCAGTTCGATAAGCCTTTTAATATTACACCCAGTTTTGTACACAAATGTAGGCCTATCACAAACATATTCTTTGATACCCTCATCACTGGTAATTATATTCCAATTTGTACTAATTATGTCTTTGACCTTGCCAACATGTTTCCCATATTTCAAAATAAAAGATTTTGAATATTGTCCTTCCCTTTTGTTTTTATCTGTTGTATTACATGCATTATTCATCTCCTTTAAGTTGTTACTCATAAAAAATGGAATTTGCCCTTTCCCTAATAAAGGTGGGTACTTCTTACCCCATTCTTGAACTACATACTGTGTCACATCCTTAATCAAGTGTGTTGGATAACCTTTTTCCTTAAACATTTTCCCAATTAATTCCATTTCTAACTTCATTTCCTTTTCCACTGATGTCATTCTGGCAGCCCGAATGCACTGCCCCTTCAATATACTACGTTTCTGTGAATATGGGTGTGTACTACTAAAATCAAGATACCCATTACTAAATGTGTCTTTTCTATAGATTTTAGACTGAAAGGACGTACCATCATTGTATATAAATACGTCCAAATAATTGATACCAACCCTATTGTGTTGATGTACAAATTCTAAGTAGGGGGTTGTCTGGTTTATATAGTCAATAAAATTTGAAAGTTGTATTGTATCACCCTTCCACAAAATTAATAAATCATCCAGATAGCGAACGTAACAAGAGATGTGTTCCATCCATTCTGTACTTAAAACAAACTCTTCTTCCCAGTCCAGGACTACCAGGTTGGCATAAATGGGGGCACAAGCTGCCCCCATTGCCAAACCCGAAATTTGCCGATAGTACTCGCCTTCGTAGTAAATATAATTGTTGTCAAGAACAATTTCAGTGAATTCTGTTGTGAGCTGAATCTTCTCCCAACCGAATCCACTGTGTTTCCTCAAGCAAGTGGCAAATCTACGTAACCCGTCTTCCTTGGGAATACAGGAAAAAAGATCTTTGATGTCGACTGTGACAAAGATCATATCAGAACTCCAGAGGTCCTTAGAAAAAATACCCAAGAATTCCTATGAATCTTTTATAATATGTTTTGTCCCTTCCACAATGTGTTTCAGCCAACAATCAACAACTCTTCCGAAATGGAAGGTTTTACTGTGGCTGCCCGCGATGATGGGTCTAAAAGGCGGGTTTATCACATCTTTGTGGACTTTCGGAATTCCAAAAATGGTGGCTAATTCTGGGAAATCAACCTTCAGAAATTTGTATAAGTCCTCATCAATTCTATCGTCCAATAAGAATTCTTCCAAAAAAAGATCAATTCTGTGGTGAGCTATATTTATTTGATTAAGACTGGAAACCTCATATTGTGTGGAATTGTTTAATATGTCAAATATCTTCGCTATATATGCATTTTGGTCATACAACACAATGCCACTACCCTTGTCAGCTGACATGATCCTGATGCTGTGTTCCTTCACACCACCCATGCACAAAACTTTAGTATCTTTTGAGAATGTGATTACGAAACATCTATATGTTCTGTATAATCAGATGAGAAACAACTCATCAAATGATACACAGGACAGAGCATTGGGGAAAATTCTGGACACCTTATGTGAACACAACATCAGGATCATGTCAGCTGACAAGGGGGGTGGCATTGTGTTGTATGACCAAAATGCATATATAGCGAAGATATTTGACATATTAAACAATTCCACACAATACGAGGTTTCCAGTCTTAATCAAATAAATATAGCTCACCACAGAATTGATCTTTTTTTGGAAGAATTCTTATTGGACGATAGAATTGATGAGGACTTATACAAATTTCTGAAGGTTGATTTCCCAGAATTAGCCACCATTTTTGGAATTCCGAAAGTCCACAAAGATGTGATAAACCCGCCTTTTAGACCCATCATCACGGGCAGCCACAGTAAAACCTTCCATTTCGGAAGAGTTGTTGATTGTTGGCTGAAACACATTGTGGAAGGGACAAAACATATTATAAAAGATTCATGGGAATTCTTGGGTATTTTTTCTAAGGACCTCTGGAGTTCTGATATGATCTTTGTCACAGTCGACATCAAAGATCTTTTTTCCTGTATTCCCAAGGAAGACGGGTTACGTAGATTTGCCACTTGCTTGAGGAAACACAGTGGATTCGGTTGGGAGAAGATTCAGCTCACAACAGAATTCACTGAAATTGTTCTTGACAACAATTATATTTACTACGAAGGCGAGTACTATCGGCAAATTTCGGGTGTGGCAATGGGGGCAGCTTGTGCCCCCATTTATGCCAACCTAGTACTCCTGGACTGGGAAGAAGAGTTTGTTTTAAGTACAGAATGGATGGAACACATCTCTTGTTACGTTCGCTATCTGGATGATTTATTCATTTTGTGGAAGGGTGATACAATACAACTTTCAAATTTTATTGACTATATAAACCAGACAACCCCCTACTTAGAATTTGTACATCAACACAATAGGGTTGGTATCAATTATTTGGACGTATTTATATACAATGATGGTACGTCCTTTCAGTCTAAAATCTATAGAAAAGACACATTTAGTAATGGGTATCTTGATTTTAGTAGTACACACCCATATTCACAGAAACATAGTATATTGAAGGGGCAGTGCATTCGGGCTGCCAGAATGACATCATTGGAAAAGGAAATGAAGTTAGAAATGGAATCAATTGGGAAAATGTTTAAGGAAAAAGGTTATCCAACACACTTGATTAAGGATGTGACACAGTATGTAGTTCAAGAATGGGGTAAGAAGTACCCACATTTATTAGGGAAAGGGCAAATTCCATTTTTTATGAGTAACAACTTAAAGGAGATGAATAATGCATGTAATACAACAGATAAAAACAAAAGGGAAGGACAATATTCAAAATCTTTTATTTTGAAATATGGGAAACATGTTGGCAAGGTCAAAGACATAATTAGTACAAATTGGAATATAATTACCAGTGATGAGGGTATCAAAGAATATGTTTGTGATAGGCCTACATTTGTGTACAAAACTGGGTGTAATATTAAAAGGCTTATCGAACTGAAGTCCAGTAGGCAATTTTCAAACAACATTAATAAGTGTAGGGGGACCAAGAAATGTGGACGTTGTTCACAATGTGCTTTCATTTTTGAGGAAGATTGTTGCACACTTAAAAATGTCAACAGGAATAAAATTTGGTTTGCCAATGGGAACTGTCAGTCTCGACACCTGGTATATTTAGCAATGTGTTGTTCATGTTCCTGTTTTTATGTCTGGCAAACCGACAGGCAATTGAAGAACAGGATTTACGATCATATATATTGTATAAAGAAAAAAGATGAAAACAATGCTTTGTTTCGGCACACTGTCAACAGTAATACCTGTGAGAAGTTTAAGTTTGCAATTTTGGAAACTGTGAAGGTCAATCCTAGAGGTGGCGATATAAAAAGTATTGTGGGTGAGAAGGAAATTAAATGGCAACTCAAGTTAAATGCAGCATGTTTTCCAGGTCTCAATGAGATGATCCCCACTAAGCCACTCATAAGAAACCTCTAAAAATTCAATTCTTGGAAAATATATACATACAAAGTGGACAGTATATACAACTCAACTATTTTAGGAGGTTGGTAACTGTATAAGAAAGTACAGTATTTATGCATTTCATACATTTACAACACATATATATATACTTGTTTTGTTGGGAAGTGTTTTTCATCACAATGTGTTCCTTACATAGGTTTTTTTATACCAATGGCAATTTGAATTGTCGGTGCAATATTCTTGAATCCAAATACATAGTTAAGGTATTATAGCAAATGAAATTTTGTACATATGTATCATCAGTCGTGACCAATGATTAACTCTGATGTATTATATTATATATTTGTAACATATATTATGATATATTTTTAAAATTACAATTTTAATTCAATTCATTTCTAGCACTGCATGTATAGACAGTTTTGATGAACAAAGGGCTACACAGTGCAATGAGTTTTTTTAGACAATCAGACGTTGTCGCTTTAAATGGGAAAGGTGTAGTACATAATTGTAAAATTTTGGCTTTTTTTAACTATTTAAACTGGTGTTTCAGTATTTTAACTTGTTCTGATGAAGTGTATTGTTATACATGAAAGCGCTCAACCATATCGTGTAAAGGTTCTTTTACAATAAAAACTTGTTTTTTTGGAATACAAAATAGCGTGGATTGTGGTTTTATCTTTGGGACATTCTGTGCTGGTTACTTTGTTATATTTTCTCTTCTAGCCCTCCAAGACACATCTTTACTGTTGCAAACCAAATTCCAATCCCTACCTATAAGTAATAGTCCTTGCTGAAAGCTGATTATTTATTTCTCCTAGAATTTTCTTAAGCTTGATTATAGCAGTTTTAGGTGAAATGTAAATGCATGCCCTTGTAATCCTGCTCCCTTGCCAATAGCCCCTTAGTACAATATATCTTCCATTATTATCTTTTTTCCTTTTCTATCAATATAAGAGCTCCTCTTGCAATTAATGTAAGTACTCCTCTTTTCCTTTGCCCCAGATATTCCACTGAATGACCATCTTGAAAACCTTTCTTTATCAAATTTACATGTTCGGTTCTTTCCAGGCATGTATCCTGTAGCACAGCTATTTGCACTCTACATTTTTAATATAGTTCATTACTCTTTCCTTTTTATATTTACCGGTAAGACCATTCAGATTGAAAGACATTATAGAAAGCATTGTTTTCTTATATAGTTATTATTACCCCTTTCATGTATAACTGTTTTTTTGTTAAATGTCTAGTTCCAAGTTTTATGTTACATGCATATACTGTTCAGCAGGTTGGACTTTTATAAAGTTGTTTCTTGTCAAATCCATTTGAGTCTATGCCATATCTTACATAACTTTTTGTTTTTGTTGAAAGCCCTCAAACAGAACAAACAAACCCACCCAAAACCTTTTAACTCAATAATAACACACAAAACTATGTACATCTTCAAATATTGAAGTTTTTGCTTCCTAATAAGAACAAAAGCTATAAGTTGATAGCCACACAGACAGGCTAGAGTTAACCAAAAAGAAAGGTTAGTTATGCTAAGATGCATGGCATAGCCTGTGCTATTACTAAGTGCTATTTGATTTTGTCTATCTTTATAGCTCTCCCAGCTGAGAAAACACTTAAATGCTATCAGTAAACACTTTCTCCAACCATTTCTCTTTAGCAAATTGTTTTCTAGTGACATGTAGACCAGACACAAAACTGCTAAGGGTATCTTGTTTACCAGAAAAAAAGCCTTATAATATTCAAAAATCATTTTCATTTACATGATTTGTAATAAACTTGTTACTGGATAATGTGTAGGGTTTTAACCCAATCATGTCCCTATGCACACTGATTTTTCTTTTGTCATACTGTCTTAACCAAACCTTTCCTCTCACCCCCACTTCTCCTCTCTCCCTCCTTTTTTACATTGCAGAGCCTACATTTCTTAAAACTGAACAAAGAAAAAGAGAAAAGAAGGGAGAAAAAGAAACTACAAAAAAAAAAAAAAAAAAAAAAAAAAAAGAAAGGAAGAAAAAGAAAGCACCTGTTTATATTAGTATCCCTATTGCATTTTCAAAAAAAAAAAAACATGAGAAAACTTTACTTCAAGTCTAATTGATTTTGTCTTATCTTTAAAGTCCTCTCAGCTGGGAAACCCCTGATTGCTTTCAGAGAACATTATGTCCTAGCCAATTTCCCTTTTCTTTTTTTCCCCTTTTCCCTCAGCCAATATCCTTCCACCAGACTCTTTATCAGATTGTCTCCATGGAAACCTGAAGACCGGCTGCAGAATTGCTACTAAGTATACATGCATTTACTAGAAAAAAAATAATATTCAATATTCTTTTTCATTTACTTGCTCAGTCTAAGGTCATAATAGTCATTTCCCCATGCAAGAATGAAAAAAAACACACTCATTTTAACTTTGTTATGCCTTTTTAACCAGGCTTTTTTTTTTTTGCATTGCATTGCCTATATTTCTCAAAACTGTACAAGAAGAAAGAGAGAATTGGGGAGAAAAAGAAAAACAACAACACCTGCTTGCAATCCCTATTACATTTACAAATAGCATGCAAAGAAAACCATACACCACAAATACAGTACTATTAAGAAAGGAAATGTCTTCTTTACTTACAGTTAGCTTTCTCCCCTCTCCTCCCCTCCTCAAAGCATTTTCCGAGCATTAATGACATGAAGTAGGGCTTATACTTTAGAGTCCCCCACAAATCCAAGAAATTTTGAAAAATTCCAGTATTACCAGATTTTTTTATTTTATCACATTTCACAAAATCATAATTATTGCATTGTAATCCCACATTGAGTCATTGCTTTTATTACTGTTCTTCTCCATCTCCCAAATCCTATTTCTGCTTCATTTCCAATATACTTTTGATTCTTCTAGTCAGCTCTCATGCTCCCTTCTTTCTCTCAAGCATTTTCCATTAAAATACTGGAAAAGGTTTCATATATACAGTCTCTCTGTGGTCCTCCTTACAAGAAGAACAAGAAGCAGAATCTCCCCCTGTCTCACAGCTAACTTGTTGTTGGACAAACTTTTGTATTTCCTCCTTAGCATGTACTTCATCAAAAAATTATTTTGTCCCTCCAGGGAAGAACACCTTAAAGACAGCTAGGTACAGCAGTTTGAATCTCACACCTGCATCTCAACATTCCCTGAATAGTGGAATTAATTTATTCTGCTCTTCTGCCTGGTATAAGAGTAGTCATTCTCTACAAACACTCTTTTAGTATTTTGTCCATTTTATTACAATAGGTTCATAGGTTGGTATTAGGCTATCAGCCCTAAGGCCTATATAAGCCTAGCCATAACAATTCCCTGGCTATTTCTTCCCACACTATTTACTTCCCTGGACCCCTGCCTAGCAGGGTGACTGACGTGATCCCTGGGGTGAATTTCCTTTCTCCCATCCAATCATCAAGGTTCCTTTTGAAGAGGGCCAAAGAGGCACTCTGCTTGACATGTATAGGCAATCTATTCCAGAGTCTGGGGAGTCTCTGGGTCAGGAACCTATCCCTCCAGCATGTTTTGTTTATTGTAATGACAAGGTTTAGATCCCTGGAGTGTGTGACTCTGAGGGATTGGGATTTCTTTAAGTGTAGCATGTCCAACAGCTCTGGGTTTGACATGGCCTTGTATGTTAAGCAGAGATCACTCTGAGTAGACTATATGCAACAGTGTATAGCTGGAGTTTTTTAAGGTGGTCAGCATAGGGCATCAGCTTTAGGCCTGTGATTCTTTTAGTGAGGTATTTCTGCGGCCTCTCCAGTTGTTGAAGATGTCTTGAGAGTCTTGAGAATCAACTCCTTCTGCTGGTAGGATTGCATCTTTACTATTAAAGGTTTAGTTTGCTTTCTTATTTCTAAGTTTGGAGTAAACACACGATGTTCCCTTTCAACTAACATCTCCTGCTGTGGAATACCAGTCCAGTTACTTAATTGTGCTTTCATAAAATTAATGTAGTCTGTTCCATCCAGCTTCTCTGGTATTGAAAATCTCACGTTTTCCCTGCGTGCTCTGTCCTCTAATTCTGTTATTTTTTTTAAACATTTCTTCCTGAGCAATCTCATATTCACCCAGCCTTTTCTTCATTTCAGTTTCTGATTTTTGCAGCTTAATCATCTCATCTGAATATCTGTTTAAAGCTTTGCCCATTTTTTCCAGACTTTTGCTGTTTGTGTTGATATACTCCATCAGTGTTTTGTTTAATTTAACCAGGTCTGTATGCAGTTGTCTTATTTTTTCCTGTAGGTTATTGGAAGTCATGTCTGAAGGTTGCATTGCTTTTTGCTGAACAGCTGCATAACCTTCCTCAGTCAGTGTTTCTCACTTTCTGTAGCTGATTGTTTTCAGGTATTCTGTATTTATTTATTTCTGGCATCCAGCAGTGCACTTACTAGCCAATTACTGAAATTTACCCATAAACACAAGTCTACTGGTCTTCTCTGCTGAGTTTCTGTTTTCACACTGGGAGAGCTAGAAACAAGCTGTTATTCAGTGTGTAGCCATCTTGGAAGTCCTCCCCAGCTTCTTTTTTTGAATGCTTTCTCTGCATCAAAACTCACCAACAGTGGTATTTTCTTACATTCTGCTTCTCTCTGGTTCATCATTGTTCTAGTAATATTGTCAAAGGTTTGCTTCCCCTACAGAAAACCATATTGATCCATATTTATCATTTTTGGCAACACATTTGCTATTGTTTTTAACCATCTTTATGTAACCATAGCTTTCTTCTATGATGTTACTGCTTCCCCTCCTTTTAAAATACCATTAAACAAAATCATCCAGATCTTTATCACTGTTTTCTCTCCTAACTTTCAGACTTCCACAGGAATACCATCTGTTCCTGGAGACTTTCCTGCAGGTTGATTATATATTACCATTTTTATCTCATATCCTGTTTGAGTTGAGTCTACCTACCTCTAGCCTTGGCATAATCAACTCTTCCATAAATATTTCCATTTGTGCTCTATCTTGATTTCCACATTTTTCTGTTTTATACAAATTTTCATAAAATTTCTGAAGTTTTTCTAATTCCTCTACATGATCTCTAGTTATTTTTCTTGTTATAGGCTGCCAAAGTTTGGCAACAACCCTTTCTTTTTTCTGTTGCCTAAGTCATTGTGTTAAAAGTTTTTGTGCTCTAAAGTTGTTATAAAAATAGTAATTTAATAGCAATCATTTTTAAACTTATGCATATTACCCAAATACTCCCTTTTTTCTCTTTAGCACTTAGTTGCGTCTATTCGTGTTATGTGATTCCCCTTATTCTGCAATACCTTAAAAACTGTCAACCCCTTTAAATAATTCTTATTAATTCTTAACCATATATTATTCTCTTTTATTCCTACCCTATATTTAAACTCCATTTCCATTTTATCCCACTCATTTGCTATCCCTTTTGAAGGCATTTCCATATTCCCTAATAACTCTTGAAACATTTCCACTACTCATTCCTTAAATTCCTTTGTTTTTAACAAGTGGGAAAGCACCAGTGTCATATATTTACTTAATTTCCTGCATTTTTATCTTAGTTTTTATTGGTGTATGATCTGAAATAGTTATTGGCTATATGTTGAAGCTTTCAATTAAATGTATATGTTCCTGTGAAATATAATTTATATCCAGTCTAGCCCAGTTATTGTACTTTGGAGAGTAATGTGTAAATTCTGTCCAAGTTCCTGATACTGAATTCAGGTCTTCCATACCAAATATTTTTGTAATGTTCTTCAGAAATCTACCCTCTTTTGTTATATTTTCCATTCTAAGTCCCCCAATACATCCTCACTATTGCAAATCAAGTTCTAGTTCCCACCTATAAGTAATATTCCCTGCTGAAAGCTGACTATTTCTCCCAAAGGTTTCTTAAGCTCTATTATAGAGGTTTTTGGTGTAATATAAATGTGGGCCAGCATAATCATCTTCTCTTACCAACAGCCCATTACTACCACAGATCTTTTATTATTGTTTTTTTTCTCTCCTGTCATTAGTTGAGCCATCACATTCACACACACACACACACACACACACACACACACACATATATATATATATATATATATATATATATATATATATATATATGTATCAACCCCCTTTATTCATTTTCTACATGGGGTAGGGGTCTCGTGTCAACCATGGTCATCTGTTTTGATTCAGTGCCCCCCTCCTACCTAGTTCTTCTCTCACACAGTCAGTCTAGCTCTTTGCTGGATGCCCTTGTTTCCTCTTGCCTTCTTCCTGAATATCCCAAATCTTCTTCACCAGATTGTCTTCTGCTTTCATGCAGATGTGAATGATCCACAATAATCTGCTCTCTTTGACCTTCTCTGCAAATAGAGCTATTTGGCCTTCTGCTCTGATATCTTCATTTCCTCATTTGTTCTACAGTGTGCATCCTACCACCCATCACAGGTACTTGATTTTCATCATCTCTAGCTTATTTAACTGCTCTGCCTTCATTGCTCAGGTTTCTGTACCATACAGTAGTTCTGGTCGCACTATTTTTTTAAACCTTTCTTTTAAGCTTCTTTGGCATTTGTCTGTCCAGTGGTGGCTGGTGACTAAAATCAAAGGGGGGCTGCAGGAGACAGCTGAATGGGTAGGGCCAATGGGAAGTGGTGTGACCAACTAGAAAGGGGTGGGGTCATGTTCAAAACAACAAAAGCTGGGAATTACATATGCTGCCCTGGGTGCCAAAACGTCATTATGAGAGTCCACTCAAGACATAATGAAGTGTAGAATAAAAAATTTTTCAATGCATTGGCTACATGACAGGTTACTTAATATATAGATGGAAACAAAAAGGTTGTGAGGCATGAAACAATAAATTACTTTTTAAATACATTACTGGAATGCCAGTCAAAATCAAGTATAAAAAAATAAGCAGCACTCAACTCAAACCACTTCTCCTTGCACTGCAGTTCTAATTATAATTTATATTCAGCTTTATAAAAGTACCAAGTAACACGCTGAAAGTACCAATCTCTGTGATTCCCCCACTTGTAAAAAAGTTTTTTATCCAGAAAAGACCTGCTGTCTGACAACAACTATCTACTTGTTTCGTGGGGAGAATGTGATCAAAGTAAAAAATGAATAGCAAACCAGAAAAAAGCTCAAGACAAATTGCTTAAAGGATTACTGCACAGGTAATGGACCACACATGATAGATTGGCATTCTGTTTAGTTTACGGGTAAAGCCTGAAAAGATGATTGCAAGTCTCCAACAAATGTAATGAGCTTCTGAAAATACTGTAAACCTTTCCTTTATTATAAATACTGTCATATGCATTTCAATACCTAAGGCTTATACGTTATCTAGTTATATAAATATTCTCTGCATGGCAACAACAAAAAGGATTTAAATGTTGGTAATTATTTAACAAGCTTATTTGATGGTCATTAAAGCATTGCTACTTAAAACACAGAGCAACAGGCACTGCAACAACATGCATTTTCTGAATAATAAGCATAAATCAACAGTATAAAAATATGACAGAAAACCAGAACATTCTGCAATATCAAGGACAGATGAAGACCCACTTTAGTACTTGTGTCTATCTTGGATGGGGGATACTCTGCACACTTACACTACATAACTGCTCCTTGCTTTGCTTGGACACATCCAGAGTCACTGCATGGGGGAGTGGGGTGCAACAAGTATGTCACTATTTGAAATGTCTCTGGTTGACAGTGATGGCCCTGACATATTTGTCATACCTCTCAACCTCAGAGCAAGAAATCTGGGCAAAGCCATAAATAGAAGTGGGACAAAGGCCCAGAAATAAGGACAATTTTAAATATTGCTCTTATAAACTTAGAAAGATAATAGAATAGTAGGTTGTGCATTAGTATGAATTTTCTGAAGGGTATGAAATCTGAAACTCAAATGTCTGTCATTATTTTCTAACTTCAATCTTTAATGATTTGCCACAAAACCACAATGTTATGAAAAATATGATGCAAAAATATAAAATAGCCACACAATGCAGCTGGGAACCTGTCAAAGAAGGGACACTTTTTAATTTTAGTACTGTTAAGCTGAGCAGCTGACAAAATAAGAGAATCTACATGCATTTCTGAAATAAAAGTAATCTATAACTCTGATCATTGCAATTATTTATTAATTGCAAACCCTCCACATTTTCTTCCAGAATTGCCATTTTGTGGAGGGATTGTTAGGGGGAGAGCAACATTTTGAGCCAAAGTCAAGGACAGTTGAGAGGTTTGTATATACCTAATTCTATAAAACGATTTATTTACACATACCTCTCAACCTCTTAATGCAGGAAGCCTGGACAAGGCGAAATATATTGGGGGAACATACAGACAGTACTAAAAATTGCTCTTGTATAAACTTAGTTGACAGAATAAAAGGCCTTGCTTTAGCATGCATTTTTCTGAAGGGTATGAAGTCTGAAACTCAATGCCTGTCATTATTTAGTGACTTCATTCCTAAATGATTTGCCACAAAACCACAATGTAATGAAAAATATGATGCAAAAATATAAAATAGCCACACAATACAGCTGGGAACCTGTCAAAGAAGGGACACTTTTTAATATTAGTACTGTTAAGCTGAGCAGCTGACAAAATAAGAGAATCTACATGCATTTCTGAAATAAAAGTAATCTATAACTCTGATCATTACAATTACTTATTAATTGCAAACCCTCCACATTTTCTTCCAAAATTGCCATTTTGTGGAGGGATTGTTAGGGGGAGAGCAACATTTTGAGCCAAAGTCAGGGACAGTTGAGAGGTTTGGATATACCTAATTCTATAAAGCAATTTATTTACACATACCTCTCAACCTCTTAATGCAGGAAGCCTGGACAAGGCAAAATATATTGGGGGAACATACAGACAGTACTAAAAATTGCTCTTGTATAAACTTAGTTGACAGAATAAAAGGCCTTGCTTTAGCATGCATTTTTCTGAAGGGTATGAAGTCTGAAACTCAATGCCTGTCATTATTTAGTGACTTCATTCCTAAATGATTTGCCAGAAAACCACAAATTTTATGAGGAACAAACCAAAAATAAGAAGCAAAAATATTTTCATTCTGTGTAAATCTGGACAGTGGAGAGGTATAGTTCAGCCTGGGGTGTCTTTGGGTTTGCCATCCTTCCCCCTCACAAAATCTTGGTCGAATGGGGTTCCCCCCTGCAGCCATTCTAATGTCCTATTACTTGGCTATTTCACCCCATTTATCATAAACATTGTAATGCACATACTGCTTTACTTCTACGATGATTTGGATTTCATTTAAAAGTTTTATTTTACATTTTACAGCACAAGCATTAATATACATCTACTAAACAAAGCAATGCAGTCTCACAATGAAAATAGACTTAGCATTAAAACTTCTCTGCCCTTGAAACTCACATTCATTGAAACAGCATTGAAACCCACATTCAAAGGGCTGTTTTCAAATCATAAGCCCCTTTCACACAAAACATACGTGTTCTTTGATATACTTTCCTGATTCTATTAAATTATATTCCTTGTATAATACAGTAGAGTTGTTAGAGGGTGTTTTAAATTTATTGTTTTGAACATTTTTCCTGTAAACAATTAAACAAAATGCATGCACCAGTAATGACAAAACTGCCCGGTTCAGAACATTTCCATCATAAAAGTGTACTTAAATTTCTACACTCCACCAGCATCAGTAAATATGCACAATCTCTGCAGAAGTAAAAGTCATCTAAATAATTCCACATTAAAGAGATCTATAACTAATGAAGAGGTTTCTGCTAGCAAACAACTTTATATTTCATTGTTTCATCTACAAATAAAGTGCCTGTTGCCCTTGAGGAATAAATTGCCCATGTTACAGTAAAAAATGATAAGCTAGTAATATTGAATAAGGAATGGATGGCAAACTGATAACAGGTTGATAGTTACTAGGTGTCTCTCCCCTTTAAAAGTACAACACAGTACAGTAATGCATCTGCATACTATGGGAGTAGAACCTACAGCCTTCTGCATCGAAAGCAAGTACACTACCTGTTGTGCTATTAACAATGCAAGCAGACTCAGCATAAGCAGCACTAAACTTCTCTTTCCCTGAAGCTCTTAGCTCCTTGTAAAATCCACTTGACACTCAATTGTATCTCTCGACTTTGCAGCACATGAGCACAAGAAATCTGGAAAAAGCCAAAATGTATCGGGGGGACAAAAGCCCATAAATCAGGGACACATTTTAAACATTGCTTGTATAACCTTGGAAAGTTGCTAGAATAAAATGCTGTGCTACTTCCATGCATTTTACTGCCAAGTCTTGAACCCAGGACCCTGTGTACTACAGTCAGAGCCATATGCCACTATGCCAAATCAGCTGTTTCTTGAAAGGCAGGAAGAATGAAACAAATGGCTATCATTTAGTGAATTAAGTTTTCACTATAGCTCTCGGTGTCTTAGCACAAAACACCTGGACAAAGCCAATAATGGGGGAATACAGCCTCCAAACATATTCAGTTAATCCAGTTCTCACCATACCTCTCAACTTCTTAGCACAAAAATAAATACACAAAGCCAGTAATGGGGGAATACAGCCCCAAAAATAGGGACAAATTTAACATATTGATCTTATAAACTTAGAAAATTGCTAGAATAACATGTTTCATGTTACCATGTACTTTCTGAAGTATATGAATTCTGAAATTCAAATGTCTGTCATTATTTTGTGAATTCAAAATCCAGAAAAAACACAGATTTTATGAGGAACAGAACAAAAATATGAGGCAAAAATCTGAATGCTTTTCACAAGTGGTGTTGGGTAGGGAATTCAGGCTCTTGCTACCTGCACCCAAGGTTGAGGGTTTGAGCCTGAGTTACTCTCTCTAGCCACCAGTTATAGTTAACTGGGGCATTTCTACCTGCACCCAAGGTTGAGGGTTTGAGCCTGAGTTACTCTCTCTAGCCACCAGTTATAGTTAACTGGGGCATTTTTTACACACACACACACACACACACACACACACACACACACCGTACCTGAGTAGTCCCATCGTCAAAATCTAAGCCAGTTTCCCATTCAAAAGTTTACAGCTCCTGTTTCTTGGTGCCGGAACAGTTCTCCATTCTCGGCGCCAGAATGCCACGCATGGGTGCACTGCCTCAGCTCATTCTGAGCATGCACAGACTACAGACCTTGTAGTCTGATCCCCTTCCAGTCCATGTGGTTGTAACTGCATGGACTTCTGGGGCATCTGTAGACTGCTGCTTTCTTTCCGAATCTGGACTGGTTAAACAGCAGTCTGGATTCAAGTTTTCGAGCATGCAAGCATGGAGTTCTGGGATTTTTTTTTTTTATTTTGGTTTACAGATGGGGATTTTTATTTTATTTTGGTTTACAGCTGGGGGGCTGCAGTCCTGCAGTTCAATATCACAAGCCGCCACTGCTTCTGTCATACACTACCCCTGACACTCTGTGTCAGTTAACTGCAATCCCTCTAATTCTAGCTTTGAGCCTCTCATTCAAACCTCCCTTCTCCTCAACCACCCTTCCCAGAAGCTCAAAGCTGTTAACTCGTTCTGCTATTTTCCCTGCTATCACTGTTCTTAGCTTCTTCTGATTTCCCATTTGCTGTCATTATTTGTCTTATCTGTACTCCATTTCATTCTGTGTGCCTTCAGTTTTGCGTTTCATTCCACTATCCTTTGTGAGGCTTTTGTTCAGAGTCTGCCTGTAATGCCACATTGTCTACATAGCAGCTTTGCTGAGCTCTCCCGTCCACTCTGACCTGCCTGCTAATGTAGTCCATCACTAGCATGAACAACTGTGGATTCAGAGCAAAACCCTGATGCGCACTCACTCCCACTGGAAACCCCATGTGAGTTTGAACACTGTTTGTAGTTGTGTCATTGAGTCATTGTACATAGCCTGCACTAATTCTACCAATGTTTTTAGGACTTTGAACCACAGCAGGACTGTCCAAATCAGCTTTCTTGGGACCTTGTCATATGGTTTCTCCAAGTCGAGGAATATATAAAACACATACTTATATGAATAGTTTACTCATTTAAATCAATTGTGAGGAATATTTCCATTTCTAAGGGAATACATTTCTGCTGCAAGAAATGTTATTCTTGCTAGTGAGAAAAGTGAATCTGCAATGTAATTCATTCAAACCCCAGTACAATGACCTGTATTTACAAAATGGGAAGATTAAAAAAAAATCGTATTTAAGGATTGATTGTAGTGGGATGTAAATAATTATAAGAGTAGGCATGATTTTACATGGGCAAAACCTAAATGTTCTGTTCATTTTGCTAATGGCTCTACTCCCCACAACAACAATAATAGAGATAAAAAACAGCCAAATAGTATTGTAGAGACAGTGTGTTAACCCCCAGTTTAGACACAACTACCACAGGGGTAGCAAGAAACACTGGAGAAGTGGAAGCAACTTTTGAGACTGCTGAATGTTCAACTCTAAACTGTGTTACTGAATATAATAATTTGGTTTTAAATATTTCTACATGCAGTCTAATGAATGCATAGATTTAGATTCTAAATAACTCCATCCACCATTGCCTTGCTTTCAATAAGTTCTTCTGGATTGAATTTCCCCATCATCTCAAGTTATATCAACTCCATATAACCCACTTCCTTCTTAACAAACTCACAGTCTGTCCTTCTCTCTCTAACTTAGTCACCGACTATACCCCTTCCCTTCCCTTACGCAGTACTGAGAAATTTCTTCTCTGAACCTATAGGCCCAAAATGAACATTGGCAATCTTTTATATAAAACCTCCATATCCAAATTCTGGAATAATCTCCCTGTCAATTTACACTGCATCACACACACACAAATAGCTTCAAAAAAGAATTAAAAAACTTTCTCCAGAAAACTTGGCAATGCCTCTGCCAAGACCCTACCTGATCTTGCCCATATCTTGTGTCTCTCTCACTTTTGAGTAGAAAGTTCTTTGGCTGCATTCCAGTTAGGTGATGCTAATAAACTGTACTTTCTGTATTGAACATAGCATAACAATATAATTACTTGCTTATTTTTATGTTACTTTTACTATTTTTTATATACTTATACAAATCTTGTGCTATCTTACTATGTTTGTATGCTGTAATATTATCTATTATACCATGCGAACATCGGAAAAGACGAGAAACGTGCACGCTGATTGGCTAATCCAACCAGCGTGCACATACTAAATCGTACGACAAACAAGGAAACAAGTCCGGTCCGTAAATATCGTGCTGCGGCGACAGCAAGCAACATTAACGTACAGTAAACGTAAAAACAAAAAACACACAACAATTCAAGTAAAACACACAAAATTAACCATTACCCATATAATATTTCTAATTCCCTCACCTCGAACACAAACAAAATCAAAACTCATACAGTCGCAAATACACCACACACATACTACATAACCGCCAGTTATAACCCAACAAAACCAAGCATTCTCATAAAACCATTCACTCACCTATATTCCCTACAATACCTATACACACACAACTCCAAAAATATACATATTAAAACACACCAGACATCCCTTGCAAAGTAAAAAGCACACACCATACCAAACGTCCATATCAGCATACATCTTCTAAAACCGCATACAACACCACCATCTAGTGACCAATTACTAAAAGTACATATTTTTAAAAAATTAATACAAATTAACACTACACCACATTTCAACATACCCATAACTAGTAAAACATAACTACACGTTTTAAACTTCTACACTGCTTAAACTATTTTATAACAAGCATCACCTACCCTTTTGATTACATCCCTTCAAAAACAATAATAAAATAAAAACAAACTGAAAATGTGGACTATTTTATCTCACAAAAAGTGGAAGAATACAAAAAAAAGCTAACAAAAACCTAAATAACAACAATACAAATATAATACAAAGCAAACTAACACCATGGTATAATAGCAATAACCCACTTCTGGGTGTGGGTAATGCTGGATTTACCCACGGTTGTCTTTGTTTGGTCCCTCGGGCTTCGCCCTCGGGACCAAACCACGCCAACCGTGGGTAAATCCAGCATTACCCACACCCAGGCGTGGGTTATTGCTATATTATGCCTTTGTTAAACCTATGCATGTAAAATTGTTCGTTATGCTTTCTTCCTTTTTTTTGAAGCTTTTCTCCTTGGGTTTCCACTGAAAATGGGCCTGTGGCCAGTTGGACCAACCCGGTTAACAAATGCAAAATAAATAAATAAAAGTTAACATCTTTATACCTGTTATACTTCTGAGTTTCATATTATACAAGAATTTAAGGAATTTTGTAGAAAACGTATTTTTATAGGGACAGTGCCAAACACTTTGTTGTGTTGAGAACCTTTGATGGAGTCACTTTTAAATTCTGTAGATCTTTTTCAACACCTTATCATTTTGTCATGAGGATTTTGAAATCAGTTGTGTAATTACAAAGCTACATGTTGTAACCTATTTGTCAGTCTAAGGTTTTGCAAGAACTAAGGGATAATCATGACACGATTGTCACACAGACTGATACAGGGATGGTATTGTTGTTCTGAATAAGTCTACTTCATGTAAGTGAAGTTATGTTTCATCTGTCTGATACTAGATACTTACTATATGCCACTTTCTTTTGACTCCACTTCACAATTTGCTGATGCTATTGAATAATTTTTGTCTTACTAGATTAGTTTTGGAGTTATTTGTCCCTTCATTTGTAGAGACTTAATAATTCATACAGAACCATGGTTATGTCATCTGGTACCCTGTGCAGTTGCCAAATTTATACCCCATCAACTCAAAGTTGAGGAGCAAGATAAAAGGGGGAAAAAACACAAACATCTGCTCTGAAACTGTAACAGACTGCTTTCTGTAAATGTAACAAACAATTTGCTACAGATAGATCACCTCAGACTGACTGCTTCAGCCATTAATGTAATAATGCAGTCAGCATTGTTTTATCTAGCTGCTATACCCTCACAGCTTCATAAAGCAATGACAGTACAGTACTCCCACGATATTGACATCTGACAATTGTGCCCCCCAACAGTTTGTGCCCAGGGCTGCTGCCACCTTCTCCCCCCAGTTACAGCTATGGTTCCCTATCCTAACCTGTAACATTTCTTCATTTTGCTTAAAAATGCACAAGTTTTGACTAAACCTCCTGGCTGACCTGTTATCTCAGCTGGGGATCTGCAAATGAGACAATTTCTGATTTTTCTGGAACTATGTTTCAAGCCTTTGTTGCCACTTATGAGAGCCAGGATAGAGGGTGTCTTCCAGTTTTTTTGCAATTAATGACTGAGCTGCAGGTAGATGTAGACTGCTTTTTATATACTTTGGATTTCTAGGCATTATACACAATTATACAATGACTGGCCATTAACATTCAAAATGTGCACGCTGATTGGTCAGCCCAACCAATGTGTCTGTTGTAAAATCCAACACATACCAATAGAAAAACTCCGTCATCCGGACTTTCTTATTTTAATATATGCTACAGCTTTCCAGTATTATTGAGGTAACAGTCTGAGAAGTAAAAAAATTGAAATCTGGAGAGTTTAGAGTTATGAGAGAGACAGGGCAGAAATACAAGGAAAATCAGGTACGTTATGCAAAACTAAAGAAATGTACCTGATTTTCCTTGTATCACCCTGTCTCTCTCATACCTCTGAACTGTCCAGATTTCAAACTTTTTTTAAAATAAGTAAGTAAATAAATAAATAAAAAAGTCCCATACACATGTGGAGTACTTGAAAAAAGCCCCGTGATACTATAAAAAAGTGGCACCATGGCACCATTATACAAAGACATTATTTTAGAAAAGTAATTAACTTTTTTCTTAAATAATTTCATTGTATAACAGCAATAACCCATGGCTGGGTGAGGGTAATGCTGGATTTACCCATGGTTGGCTTTGTTTGCCACTTGGGCTTCGCCCTCATGATCAAACCACACCAACTATGGGTAAATCCAACATTACCCACACCCAGCCATGGGTTATTGCTATAATATTTCACATCAGTTGAGTTTGGAAGTTATGAAATACTGGCTTAGGAGATCTGATCTGTATATTTGAGCTTACTGATTTCATTGTACAACTGGTTGAAATTGTGCTCACTAAAAATACTTTCTGTTTTGGTAGCAATTTTTACCTACAGTTATAGGATACAGTAATGATGGCATCATTTGCACCCAGTTATATGTAGGCCTTTCTTTGGGTTACTTTGAGGAGAACTTCATTTATGACAGTAGTTTGAATTAGTTTCTCCATAGTATAAACTGGTTTGGGAATTAAATTTACTCTTATGGTTGTGCATTTTATTACTGATGTTTTGGATATTACTGTTTCAACACATAGATGGCACTATGCATGTTGCACATCATCAAAAAACATTTTCTAAAAAGTATTTTCTTAATCCTTTGTCTACACAAGAGGTAGAAATTTGGCTAAATTATTAGGGCAACATAAATCTTTGAAACTTGAGTATGTCTCTGTCATTTGTCCATTAACCCTTTAGAGGATAGTGGTTCATGTGGACACTGTAATGTTTACACAAATATTCTGTGTACCAAGACCTTCTCCACTATTAATACACAAGCTTTATTTCAGTCACCAGTTAATTATATACTTTGTTGGATTGTAAAGAAAGTTATTAATATGAGTGCACTATTTTTTTCCTAAAGATAAATGGTTTGTATTTTATTTTCATATTGCTGTGATATTATTCTTTCATGTCTGGCTATTGGGATGCATGTTTTCATTTTGTCCACTAGATGTCAATGTTATTTACCAAACATTCTTTGTATTTTTTTTAAATTATGCTCTGAATATTTGACGTTTGATCTTTTATGCCATCAACAGTTTTCTGGTGGGATATCAATGTAGCTGTGTTTTAATATACGCGTTAATTAAGCATTTGCTGGATGACATGAATTTCATTTCATTATGAAAATGCTGTTTTTTAGTTAGAATGTTTTTGCTATAGCACATTTAAAAATATATACATTGCTTTCGTGTCAGTAACAGTTTTCCAGTGAGAAGGAAATGTTATGTTCTTGTTCTGTTTCAAAAAGAACATGCGCCTTTGGTACTAGATCATAATTTTACTTTCTGGTTTATTATTCAAGAGACTATCCATCTGCCACCATCCACAAAGTTTTCCAGGCAAGGGGAGAAATGGAAGTAGTTTGCCAGGCCTTTCTCCTGTCACAGACATGCATGTCAATCAAATGTGGGAGGAAACTGGAGCAGACTTCACACAGAAGTCATCCCAGCTAAGAATCAAAACAGAACCTCTAGCTAAGAGCAACAATGCTCTGTACTGCACCACTATGCCAGCCTTGTGCAGCAATACAGTGCTACAAATGTCAAGTTGGATATAGGACTTTCAGTACAACTGATGACGCCAAGTGTTTGTGAACTCTTTGCTTATTTTGTTTACCCTTGTCCTCACAGGCTTCATAAAAGCATTTGTTTCAAACATTTGATGTTTTTTTTTGCACTACTGTGAGCTCATAGGTTTCTGTGTAGCCATACTTGCTGGTTGGTGATCTGCAGCTTCATGCAGTTTAAGTGCTGTTGCCAGCAGTAAAGGAAGCTGTACTTATCTGGACAAAAATGTAACCACCCATAACATTTACCTTCAACTGTCTTGCTTTCATCAGAAATATGGACATGAAGGGGAGGGGACTGAAAGCATTCAGAGCTTCCTGTGGCCAGATGAGTGCAAGGGCATTTATACAGCCCTGTCGAGGGGAAAATGGGGAAGCCATAATTGTGGCACTTGGTGTTTGTAGGGATGTAAACAGGACGCCAAAGTTTGAAAAACATTCTGGTTGCTAAATGGCTGAGAGTGACTAAGTTCATGCTTAACCTATTTGAACGACAGGTGAGCTCTCCATTAATGTGGACTTTCAGTAGACATGTCTTTATGGTCTTCTTCCACAGTCTCTTGGCCCCTTTTTAACAAGGATTAGAAAGTGTGTCTCTGTGTTAGTTGATGTATCATAACAATGACAGGTTGTCTGACTGGACGTATTCTCTGCCTTTAGACATCCATTATTACAGAAAATGAAGGGTCAGAAGACCTGCCTGATCTTAAGTACAATGATGTGAACATTAGTTTCCTGTCAAGTTTAGGATTGTAAAAAATAAGTTAAGTGATTCTTGGTGGCCCTGCAAGTACAAATCATGCAAATAAATGCTCTAGGTTATGTCATCATGGTGCATTCAGGATCCCTATAATAGTCTCATGTGCATCTTTGCAAAGAGAGATATTCAAATTAAAAAAAAAACTGCAATAAGCAAGGGAGCCCGCAGGATTTTTTGCAGGGGGGGTGCAAACCCAGAGCCCCACCCACAAAGCCAGAGCCCCACCCACAGTGCCCCACCCCCTCCAGTCACAGAGCCCCACCCCCTCCACCCACAGAGCCCCACCCCCACACAGCCATTACAGGGTCCTATTACTTCGCTATTTCTCTCCAGTTGCCATAAACACTGTTCAAAATTCTCAGTGTGCATACTGTCTTATGCTTTACTTCTACAACGATTACAGGTATCTAGATTTAATTAGGAATCCATGATAATTTTCTTTTACATACCCCATGTACATTGCAACTAACTCAAGGGGACTTTCAGCTGGCAGTCCTTTTGAATTCTTATCAAGAAGGCTTGGCTGTTTAGTTCTCTATACTGGAATAATTTATCATTCATTCCTAATAATTTTATTTACTTGGGTACTAACAGAGTTTTACTTTTTACCTACCATAAAGACAAGATAATTTGCTTTACCTCAAAATACTTCCCCTTGTTTTATTTATTTATTTGTAAGTGACTTAGAAACTACTGGGGAATAGTGTTCATTAGCTCAGTATTTTTCATGTAGGACACTAAACTGAGGCTCATGAGCCTGTTCAGATTATACAGATTTAAACAGACTAGTTTATAACACTAGTGTTCTTTGGCTTTCAAGATTAGCTCTCAGTAACACAAATTGCTATTTAAATAAAAGCTGGCATTCTATGCTCTGAATGCATGACACATTATAGCTGTATTTAACTTAAACTGTGTGCATTCACTAAATTATGTATATCTTTTAATTAATGCTTAATCAAGCATATCTTCATAATCCCAACATTGACATAGTTGCAAATCATCACTTCATCTTTTTATAGATAATTCCAATAGCCCTAATATATGCACATTATTAATTATTTTTTCAAGATTAGTTTTACTGAGTGGGCAAGGGAAATTCTGGGGGTTTTCTGATTTTGTGTGGTTGACCCTTAAACTGGGTCTGCATTATCACTGATGTGAACAACTTCATTATATGCTTAACTAAAAGCTTTAGACCTTTTTTCTTGACACAGCCATTACAGTATCCTTCCTGTTACTGTGATAAGCAAGAGTAGCCATGCATAAGTGTACATATTTATACATATGATTATGCATGATCATACAGATTGAATTATAATATAAAATAATTTAATTATATCCCTTCTATAATACAGCACCACTTGTTAGACTGTTTTAAATTTATAGTTTTGAATGTTTTTCCAGCAAGCAATGAAACAAAACATATGAGCCAATAATGACTAACTGCACAATTCAAAACATTTCAACCATAAAAGGCCACTTAAACTTTTGTCATTACAATCCATCAATGTCAGTCAGTATGCACAATCTCTGCAGAAGTAAAAGTCATCTGAATAATTCTACATTATAGACATCTTAAACTAATGAAGAGGTTGTTGCTAGAAAATAACTTTATACTTCAGCATTTCATCAACAAATTCAGTGCCTGCTGCCCTTGAAGAATACATTGCCTATGTTACATTAAAAATGGTAAGCTGGTATATTTGCAATACAGAATGGGTGGTAAGCTGAAAAACAAGTTCATAGTTATTAGGCATCTCATCCAAAGGAGGACATAGCCAGGACTGCGGCACTCCACCCCCTTAAAATACAAATCTACATGCTATGGGAGTAGAACCTATAGCCCTCTGCATCAAGATGCAAGTATGCTACCTGCTGTACTACTAACACTGCTTTAAAATTCTATACTACAATAATGATACCATTTGCTAAACAAAACAGTTGCACATTTTAAGCAGACTTAGCATGAGCAGCAGTAAAATTTTCTTCCCTTGAAGCTCACAATTCCTTGAAAATAAAATTCACCTGCTAACTCTAAATAGAGCATTTCACTTGCTCTCACACATCTTAACCTTTGCAAGAAATCTGGACAAAGCCCAACATAAATAGGGACAGATTATAAATATTGCTCTCATGAACTTAGAACATTGCTAGAATAACAGGATTTATATTACTATTCATTTTATATGATGGACAGAAGGAAGGTTGGTATATTGTGTGTGCAAGAGACCAGATGGAAGGGGAGTAAGGTTAGGTGCATCGGAGGTGGGTTCAAATTGTTTTATCATAGTGTGGATGGGGGAAGAAATGGCATAGGAGTTATCCTGAAGGAACAGTATGCTAAGAGTGTTTTGGAATTGAAATGAGTGTCGGATAGAGTGATGTTTATGAAGCTGGAAATTGATGGTGCAGTGATGAATGTTGTTAGTGCATATGCTCCACAAATTGGGTGCGCGATGGATGAGAAAGAAAAGTTTGGAGTGAGTTGGATGAAGTGGTGATGACTGTACCCAAGGGTGAGAGAGTGGTGATTGGAGCAGATTTCAATGGCCATGTTGATGAAGGGAACAGAGGAGTGGATGACGAAGTGATGGGTAGGTATGGTGTTAAACAAAGGAATGCAGAAGGTCAGATGTTAGTGGATTTTGTGAAAAGGATGGACATAGCTGTGGTGAATATGTAGTTTAACAAGAGAGAGAGGAGCATAGGGTGACATACAAGAGTGGAGGAAGATGCACACAGGTGGATTATATCTTATGTAGGAGGGCCAGTTTGAATGAGATTGGAGACTGTAAAGTGGTGACTGGGGAAAGTGTAGTTAGGCAGCATAGAATGGTGGTTTTTAGGATGACGTTGGTGATCAAGAAGAGGAGGAGGAGTGTGAGGGCAGCACCAAGGATCAAATGGTGGAAATTGAAAAAGGGTAATTGTGAGGTGGAATTCAGGAATGAGTTAAGACAGGCACTGGGTGGCAGTGAAGAGTTACCGAATAGTTGGGTAACTACAGCAGAGCTAGTAAGGGAGATGGCTAGAAAGGTGCTTGGTATGATATCTGGACAGAGGAAGGATAAGGAGACATGGTGGTGGAATGAGGAAGTACAGGAGAGTATACAGAGAAAGAGGTTTGCAAAGAAGAAGTGGGATTGTCAGACAGATGAAGAAAGTAGACAGGAGTATAAGGAGATGAGGTGCATGGCAAAGAGAGGTGGCGAAGGCTAAGGATAAGGCATATGAAAAGTTGTATGAAAGGTTGGACACTAAGGAGGGAGAAAAGGAACTTTACTGATTGGCTAGACAGAGGGACCGAGCTAGGAAAGATATGCAGCAGGTAAAGGTGATAAAGGACAATGAGGGAAACATACTCACAAGTGAGGAGAGTGTGTTGAGAAGATGGAAAGAGTACTTTGAGGGGTTGATAAAGAGAATGAGAGTGAGAGAAGGTTGGATGATGTGGGGATAATGACTCAAAGTACAATGGATTAGCAAGGAGGAAGTAAGGATAGTTATGTAGAGGATGAAGAATGGAAAGGCTGTTGGTCCAGATGACATACCTGTGGATGCACGGAGGTGTTTTAGGTGAAATGGCAGTGGAGTTTTTAACTAGATTGTTTAATGAAATCTTGGAAAGTGAGGGGATGCCTGAAGAATGGAGAAAGTGTTTTTGTACCGATTTTTAAGAATAAGGGTGATCGGCAGATCTGTAGTAACTACAAGGGATTAAATTGATCATTCACAGCATGAAGTTATGGGAAAGAGTAGTGGAAGCTAGGTTAAGAAGGGACATGATGATTAGTGATCAGCAGTATGGTTTCATGCCAGGAAAAAGCACTACAGATGCGATGTTTACACTGAGAGAGTGTTGATGGAGAAGTACAGAGAAGGTCAGAAGGAGTTGCCTTGTGTTTTTGTAGACCTAGAGAAAGCATATGACAGGGTGCCTAGATCGGAGTTGTGGTATTGTATGAGGAAGTCAGGAGTGTCAGAGAAGTATGTAAGAGTGGTACAGGATATGTAGGAGGGTAGTATGACATCTAAAACTCAAAAGTCTGTCATTTAGTAACTTCAATCCTTTTTAGGAAGAATATGGGGCAAAAAATCTGGACATTCTGCAAAAACCTGGACAGCTGAGGGGTATGCTACCTCCTTCTTATACAGACAATATTTGTTTCTTATCCAAAAAAGACCTGCTGCCTGACACAACTATCTACTTGGTTCATGGGGAAGACATGATCAAAGTAAAAAATCAACAGCAAGCAAGAAACAAGCTCAAAATAAATTGCTTAAAGGATTCCTGCACAAGTTATGGACCACACATGATAGATTGGCATTCTGTTTAGTTTATGGGTAAGCCTGCAAAGATGACTGCAAGTCTCCAACAAAAGATGACTGCAAGTCTCCAACAAATGTAATGAGCTTCTGAAAATATTGTAACCCTGTCCTTTTATTACAAATACTGCCATATGCATTTCAATACCCAAGGCTTATACATTATCTAGTTATGTAAATATTCTCGGCATGGCAACAACGAAAAGGCTTTCAATGCTGGTAATTCTTTAACAGTATGCTTATTAAAGCTTACTTGCATCTTACAATCTCAGACAAGCTTACCTGATGTCATTAAATCATTGCTACTTAAACAGAGCAACAGGGCACCGTGACAGCATGCATCTCCTGAATAATAAGAAGCATAAATCAACAGTATAAAAATGACAGAAAACCAGAACATTCTGCAAAATCAAGGACAGATGAAAAGCCATGGTCGTACTTGTGGTCTACCTTGGATGGGGGATGCAGAGTGCACACTTACAGTGCATAACTGCTCCTTGCCTTGCTTGGACACATCCAGAGCCACTACAGTGGGGAGTGGGGTGCAACAAGTACGTCACAATTTGAAATGTCTCTGGCTGACGGTGATGGCTCTGACACTCATACCTTTCAACTTCAGAGCAAGAAATCTGGACAAAGCCATACATAAAACTAGAAGTGGGACACAGGCCCAAAAATAAGGACAGTTTTTAAATATTGCTCTTATTAACTTAGATAATAGAACAATAGAAAGTCTTGCATTAGTACGAATTTTCTGAAGGGTATGGAATATGAAACTCAGATGTCTGCCATTATTTTCTAACTTCAATCTTTAATGACTTGCCACTAATTTGCCAGAAAACCACAATTTTATGAAAAACAGACCAAAAATGTGATGCAAAAATATAAACTTGCCACACAATACAGCTGGGAACCTGTCAAAAAAGGGACACCTTTTTAATATTAACACTGTTAACTTGAGCAGCTAACTCATAGCAAGACGTTGTCCCATTTGATTCTCAGCTAGAGCGTCTTGTGTGAAGGCATGCGTGAATGGGGCGTGCCTTCATTGAAGGTTGTGCGTCAGGGCTGGTAACCCGGTACGTAAAAATCCACTACCAATCATTAGCGGACCGGAGTTCTGCTGTGGCGACCTAACGGGAAAAGCGAAGACACAAACAAACTTGAGCAGCTAACAATTTTGAGTATCTACATGCATTTCTAAAATAAAAGTAATAACTCTCATCATTACAGTTATATATAATTGTAAACCCTCCACGTTTTCTTCCAAAATTGCCATTTTGAGGAGGGATTATTAGGGGAGAGCAACATTTTAAGCCAAAATTGGGGACAATGGAGAGGTTTGGATATTCCGAATTCTACAAAGCGATTTGCACATACCTCTTAATGCAGGAAATCTGGACAAGGCCAAATATATTTGGGGAACATACATACACTACTGAAAATTGCTCTTGTATAAACTTAAGACAGTTGATAGAAGAGGTCTTGCATTAGCATGCATTTTTCTGAAGGTTATGACGTCTGAAACTCAATGTCTGTCATTTAGTGACTTCATTCCTAAATGATTTGCTGGAAAACCACAAATTTTATGAGGAACAAACCAAAAATAAGAAGCAAATATCTAATCATTCTGCAAAAATCTGGGCAACTGAGAGGTATAGTTCAACCGGGGCTGTCTGAGTTTGCTACCCACCCCCCCCTCACAAAATCATGGTCAAATGGAGCCTCCCCCTACAGCCATTCCAATGTCCTATTCCTTGGTTATTTTGTTCCATTTACCATAAACACTGTAATGTGCATACTGCTTTACTTCTGCGATGATTTAGATTTCATTTGAAAGTTTTATTTTGCATTTTACAGCACAAACCCTAATAGATATCTGTTAAACAAAGCAATGCAGTCTCACAATGAAAATAGACTTAGCATTAAAACTTCTCTGCCCTTGAAACTCACATGCATTGAAACCCACATTCAAAGAAAATACATTTTGCCAGTGGCAGATTAACTCTGGGCTGTTTTCAAAATCATAGGCCCCTTAAACATGAAACATACACATGCTCTTTGATACACCTTCCTGCCTGTATTACATTATATTCCTTGTACAATACAGTACAGTTGTTAGAGGTCATTTTAAATTTATTGTTTTGAACATTTTTCCAGTAAACAATGAAACAAAATGCATACACCAATGACAAAACTGCCCAATTCAGAACATTTCCATCATAAAAAGTCTATTCAACCTTCTATAGTCCACCAGTATCAGTAAATATGCACAATCTCTGAAGTAGTAAAATCCACATTAAATAAATCTGTAACTAAGAGGTTGCTGCTAGCAAACAACTTTATATGTCATTGTTTCATCTACAAATAAAGTGCCTGTTGCCTTGAAGAATAAATTGCCTTTGTTGCATGCATTAAAAAAAATGATAAGCTAGTAATACCGTAATAGGGAATGGATAGCAAACTGATAGGTTCATAGTTACTAGGTATCTTTGCCAAAGAGGACTGCAGCATCCACCCCCTTTACAATACAGTACAGTATCAGCAATGCATCTACCTACTGTGGGAGTAGAACCCACAGCCTTCAGCATCAAAAGCAAGTACACTACCTGTTGTGTTATTAACAATGCAAGCAGACTAAGCTTAAGCAGCACTAAACTTTTGCTCCCCTGCAGCTCTCAGCTCCTTGAAAAATATACTCGACACTCAGCTGTATCTCTGAACTTTGCGGCACAAGAAATCTGGATAAAGCCAAAATTTATTGGGGGGGGGGGGAGACAAAAGGCCAAAAACCAGGGACACATTTTAAACATTGCTTGTATAATGTTGGAAAGTTGCTAGAATAAAATGCTGCGTTACCACCATACATTTCACTGCCACGTCTTGAACCCAGGTGACCCTGTGCAAAACAGTCAGAGCAACATACCACTACGTCAAATCAGCTGTTTTGTGAAAGAGGAAGACTGAAACTTAAATGGCTACCATTTAGTGAATTCAGTTCTCACCATAGCACAGCTGTGAACCTCTTAGCACAAAACACCTGAACAAAGCCAATAATGGGTGAATACAGCCCCCAAACATTCAGTGAATTCAGTTCTCACCACAACTCTCAACCTCTTAGCAAAAACACCCGGACAAAGCCAGTAATGGGGGAATAAAGCCCCCAAACATATTCAGTGAATTCAGTTCTTACCATAGCTCTCAACCTTAGCACAAAACCTGGGTGAAGCCAATAACGGGGGGAATACAGTCCCAAAGATAGGGATAAATTCCAAAATATCCATCGGAAACACTTAGAAAATTGCTAGAATAAAAGCTTTTGTGTTACCATGCACTTTCTGAAGAATATGATTGAGTGTCATTTTTTTTAACATTTGTTAACCAGGAAAGTCTGACTTGGAACAAAAGCTAATTTTTAGCAGAGGCCCAGGGAGAAACACTCCAGACAGACATGTTTTTGTAAGATGGAAGGAAACAAAAACAAGGAGGGCATACCGATTTCACACAGAAGGTAAGGCACCCCAGCCAAGAATCAAACCAGAGAACATGTAGCTGTCAGGCAACAATGCTACCACTGCACCAATGCACTATTGACTTTTCAAGGACACAAATACAGAAACCACAGATTTTATGAGGAACAAAACAAGTATGAGGGAAAAACCTACAACATTTTTACAAATGGTGGTGGGTAGGGAATTCAGGCTCTTGCCACTTGGGCCTAAGGTATAGGGTTCAAGCCTTATTCTCTACCCACCACCATGTAGCACCTGGGGCATTACATACACACACACACACACACACACACACACACACACACACACACACACACACACACACACACACACCTCTGAAAGTGTCCCATCTTCCGTTCACACTACTCACTGCTCACACACCTGCTCTGAATGTGTCTCCGTTCGTACACACACCTCTGAAAGTGTCCCATCTTCTGTTCACACTACTCACTGCTCACACACCTGCTCTGAATGTGTCTCCGTTCGTTTCAGTTCCCTTCTGAAAGTGTCCCGGCCGTCTTCCATCTGTTTCAGTTCCTGCTCACTCGCGGAGTTGCGTCCCATCTTCAGTGAAGTCCTCTAAAACCGTCCCTCTCACTCGCAAATGTCCCATCTTCAGTGAAGTCCTCTAAACCATCCGTTCCCGCTTGCAAATATGATGTCAGCATTCTCTGTACGTTCCCGCACTGCGCGTGATGATGTCAGCATGACTGGACTTCTTTCTTCTTAAAGAAGAACACCCTAAAAAAAAAAAAACTTTTTTTTTTAAATTAAAATATTAATTAGTCAGCGGATTCCAGGGGGGTGCAAGTGCACCCCCTTGCACCTGCCTGCGGACGCCCTTGGCAATAAGGATCAGGAGTCTTAGACAAAATAAGATGAGATTTCTTGACTGTAATTGATCTACACGATGAAAGGGAGAATTCCATCAGCCTGTCTAGAAGTGAAAATACCCATTAGGTATAAATATCCAGTGGTGAATCTGTGGAATGTAGAAGGTGAACTAGAGTCAGCCTTAGTTTTGCAAAACTGACAGAAACACAGTGGGGAATCTTTATGCCTGACTGGGTCATCTTGAATGGCAGCCACTAGGACCCAGTTGTCTAAATGAGGAACAACTCCAATGTCCTTGAGTCTAAGAACCAATGTCATACACACAATGAGCACCATGGCTGAACAAATGTTAGAGTCTCTCCTGAACTGGTAATGTGTGGAAGTGGAGGTATTTCCTAGACTCTCTTCTGATCTTCATGTACAGATAGCTGTTATGAGGATATAACTAGCACAATAATTGTTCTATTGTTAAGACAGGAAAAATTGCCTGAGTGGGACCATGCAGTAGGACTATGGAGATAAAAGTGTTTAGGCCATTTAAGCCTTAATCAACTGACGTCCCTCATTATTTTTGGGACCAAAGAGAAACAACAGTAATAACTACACCCTGCCAGAATGGAGGGGTGGAGTGTAGAGCTCTAATACTGAGAAAAATCAGCATCTCGTTCCTTGCTACTTGTTTCCAACAAGGAAAATGGGATGGAGATGGGAACAAAATCATAAACAATGGATAAAGGCTACCACCTCTTTTACCCCCCCCCCATATGTGATAACATAAACCACACCAATTTATGGAGGGGAAAACCTCTCCCGACTGCTTCTGGTTGGGGACAGTCAGAATGGAGCTCAGGGCTACTCCTGCTGCTGCCTACCCTGAAACCACAGAGGATCTCTGCCTCTGATGTGTGTCCTGAGGATTTTGACAGGACTAGGGTCTCAGTTGGTTCCTGTGAGACCCGGAAAGGACCTGTTGTGGTCCACTGTGAGGGATGATGCTTTGCAGCCACAACTGAAGGACTCAGACTTCTTCTTCATGACCAAGAAAGCATCATTCATCTCAATCCTAAATGTCAGGGGCCCCTTGAAAGCATCTATGAAGATTGTTCTGGTGTTCCCCATCAGAAGGAGGAAATGCATCCAAACTGCTGGTGCATGACAGTGCCAATCTTACTGCTGTGACCACTTATGCCATGGCCTTATATGTAACCCAGGCCATAACAGAGAAAGACACCCACATTGCTATGGTTATATATGCCTTGAGCACATCACTGAGGATCTTTTTAAGTAAGCCTTGTACAGCTCGAGTAAACTCATCCAAAAAGCCTTCCTGAAAACACAGCATTTGCGTTAAGTAGTTCAACACCATCATGGACAAAGCAGAGGATATTATTATCTGCCTTCTTATGTAGTCTAGACTCTGTGACTTTGGGGTATGAGGCACCTATATTTGAGGAATTGGGTTCCTCTTTAATGTCACAGCTGAGACTTATCAGATCCATTTTGGAGTATCTCACTGCAGATTGACAGATCGCTGGAAGATGGAAATATTGTGTACAGCTAGGTACAAGTGCTGTGGTGTCCGGTGTTCCCAGTTCTGCTAGACAAGGTCCTTGGGTCCACTGAGGAAATCAATGTTCACATCTATGTGGTTAACATTAGGTACTATTAACGTATCCACAGTGGGTAGAACCCCTGTGGAGGACTGTTGCTTTACCTAGGAAGCCTGCTGCAGCCTTCTGTGCAGGGTGAAATGGCATATATAGTATTTCACCTGACTTGTCCAAGCAGTCTGAGATATCTTGCATTCCTCTGTGAGATCCTTAGCCCTGTTTTCTTCTTAAAGATCTGCTCTCCTCTTTCACTGTATAGACTCCTCTAAATATATTTGCTTCCCAAAATAAACCTTACAAGACTTATTTTTTTTGTTTTCCTTGTTGTATCTCCACTGACATACTACAGTTTCACTTTGCAAGTGGACTGCTCTTTTGTCTCCTTTGCATTTCCCATATTTAGTATAGTATAAGTACAAATTATTTATGGATTTACTTCTAAATTTTTAATGCATTTTTCTACTTCTTTGTCTGTACATCCATAAGATAGTATCCATAACACGTTATTATTTGTATTTGTCTCTTTGGCCAAGGTCACGGCTGAAAAATGTCTCAGACCAGCTTAATTACCCTGTTAACAAATGTTTGTAAACAAGCAGGCAAATAAACAAATAACTAATCCAACTATTCTCCTGCAACAGTTTTAAGAAACCTAACTCACTGTCACATGGAGAGGGAAGAGATTAGGCATCTGCCTCCAAGTTTTCTGAAACCTGTTCATAGGCTAGTGGAGACACATTGTGCTTCTACATGGATAGACACTTTGCAGTCCTCCAAAGAAGAAGACACCAACATCTTTGCTGAGGAAGGTGCTAGTAAAGGCTTACTGGAGGAGGAGGAGGTGGTAAAGAATAAGAGAGGGCTTGTTCCACATCACAGGACAGAATGTATCTGAGGGGTTGACTGAAAAAGTATGGTATGGAAAAAAGAGACGATATCTTGCCTGGTGAGTTCCACAGTGAAAATAAAGTACTCTGTGAAAAACTGAACCTTGCCGCAAAGTCCACTGCTGCATTCTTATCTTCATGTTATGCAAATGATACCATAAACTCTCTGGTTGCCATGAAGTCCAGAAGGAGAAGCGGAGTCCAAGGTTGGATCCTGCTGTGCATCTTCACCAGTTTGCCAGGACCATGATCTTGTAGGCCCTTTCCAAAGACGGGAAATATAACATCAGAGCATGTCCAACTCTATTTCAATGAAGAAATTTCTCAGAGCTTGGATGAAAGGTGACCACTTCAAATTTATGATCATTCTTTAGTGACTGTTGCATCCACGGGACTGCCTAAAGGAGGGGTTCCTCAAGGTAGTTTCTGTACTGGGAAACTAGAAGCTAGTTATCCATGAAATGAAGGAATAGGAGACCTTTCTTCTGCTTTGGCCACAGCGACCAACATCTTGGTGAAGATTAAGGCTGCTGAGGAAAGCCCAAAAGGCAACACTTTGCAATAGAAGTGATTTTCACCCAAACAAATGAGAAAGTCTTCTCTGAGGTCCCTAACACTAATGTGCTGGAAGGTGTCCATTATATTTTTAATTCCATGCAGGTCTCCTGCAAGATCAAATGTATGAGCCTAGGCAGGATGATCATCAGGACCTTAATGTACCAAATGTGATGGATGAAGCTGATGTGGTCCACAATGGGATAAACATCATCCATCCCATATGGGACTAGGAAGAGTAAAATCTTTACCCCTCTGCTTACACTGAAACAAATTTTGTGGACTGTTTGAGCAGTTGAGTTTGGAAATATTCTTAGAGCTCCACTGCTGTGTACTGATCTGTTATTACAGCTGTTTCTGGAGTAGGACAGATGACCACCAGGATGTGTCTAAATATGACCATATTTAGAACTCATTAGCTCTTTATACTAGTTTTCATATTCTAGGTGAACTCAAAGAATCATTTGTCCATAGAATGTCCCAGAATGGAATCAAGGCTACATGCAGTGGCTAGGAAGTATGTCTCTTAGGTGAGTTTGCTGGCACATTGGCAGTAGCAAAACTGAGTTATACTTGAAGATCTTCAGATTCCAAGGTGCTCTCTTCTTTTGTGAATGGCCAGGTCTAATAGAAGAAAGAGTGGAAGTAATACCAATAGATTAAAGAGACACTTCAATGACCTGAGTGGATTTTCCCTCCTCAGGAACTCAGTGATCAGGTCCTGGTATAGTTGTCTGAATAGCACTTTCTGAAAAAAGTGGGCATACAAAATCTTGCTCTCAATCATTCCATCCTACATGTGTACATGCATGTGCCTAAAGCACTTGCTGAAAAATCATCACAAAGTTTCAGGGGACATGTAGTGTCTCACTGTGAATCCATGGACAGGATCTTAGGAAGGCTTCCTTTACACCAGACTCATGGAGGTCAAGGAGCTTATGCAGCCCTTTACTAAGTAGGGAGGCCTTGAAGTGGAATAACTGAAACAGATAAGTAAGGTACTATTAAGATATTTGCAATATTATAAGTGCTTTGTTCATCTGATAGTTCTTATTTTCACTAGCATTGTAAAATTTTGTTAAAGAGGGATAGCTTCGATTCAGTAGGCATATTATTGCTAGTGCCATGTGGGCAACACTGCACTGCCTAATAGTGCAAGGACAATATAATAAGATTCAGATACATGATAACCCTCACAGAGCAGCAGATCACTAGCTGCTCATTATCATATATCTGAATCAAACACTTCACAGTTAAAGGTAACTGCACTAGTGTTCCCCCTGTCAACCCAGACAATACAATTGCACAAACACTAACAAACACACACACACACACACACACACACACACACACACACACACACACACACACACACACACACACACACACACACACACACACACACACACAGTGTCACCCTCACGGCAATCATACCTCTACATTGCACACACACACACACACACACACACACACACACACACACACACACACACACACACACACACACACACACACACACACACCTCTACAGCCATTCCTCTCCATTACACAATCACACATACATGCACATCAGCATACATGCTCCTACACAAAAATACACAGAGCAGCCCCACTCCTGCTACATGGGTCATATGCCAGCAAATTATGGTGCACAGTTTGTTCACTTTGTTCTCCAAATAGACTGGTAGAGCTATTCTTTGAATTGCTCTACTGAACTATTCTAATCCTGACAAAAAGTTCTGGGGAAGTACACATAGCTAATTAGCATTAGCCACTCCCCTAGACTACCACATTTGCACATGGTTGTCACAGATGAAATAGGCATAGCACTACCTATCAAAGCCTTCTTACCACAGTGATGCTGCACTAGTCTCTGAATTAAAAACTCATATCACATTAAGCAAATCTAAACAAAACAGGTTTGCACACTGTGGGGCAGGTTTCTGAATCCCAACCTATATCTTTTTGATTGAATTCAGTTCAGAATACAGTTTGAATAAATTACATTTATTTAAACTGTATTTGCTCTAATATTGCTACACACTCAAGTGTGCTAGCTTGCACTGCACACAAATTGTTTTTAGTGCTGTTTTAGCTGCCTTTCTGTCAAAAAAAAATTCTAAGCTTGCATTTCCTATAACTAGTCTAGTCCAGATACAGATTTGCTGTATCCAGGACTGTTTGTAAGCTTCTGAGCCCCCCCCCCCAAGCTTTTCTGTGTTGGAGGGGAAGCCATCTAGTTTATTAGTGGCAGCAGTAAGCACTAGGTAGCCTATTTACCACAAAATGAGTGGTTTCTGGCCCATAAATTGTAGTTATTGGCCATTTGGGCAGCTTTTCCATCTCTTTCAACTTTTCTGGTTTAAAAGCCCACATTTGCATTTGTCCCCCCCTTCTTGTAACTAGTCTAGTCCAGATACAGATTTGCTGTATCTAGGACTGTTTGTAAGCTTCTTAGCCCCACATGCCTTTCTTTGTTGGAGGGAAGCCTTCTAGCTTATCAATGGGAGTGGTAAGCACTAAGTAGTCTGTCTACCACAATAGCAATGCTTTCTGGCCCAGAAATTGTAGTTATTGGCCGTTTGGGCAGTTTTTCCATCTCTTTCCACTTTTCTGGTTTAAAAGCCTGCATTTGAGCTTGTTTCCTGCTTCTCCTGTAACTAGTCTAGTCTAGATACAGATTTGTTGTATCCAAGACTGTTTGTAAGCTTCTGAGCCCCCCAAGCTTTTCTGTGTTGGAGAGGAAGCCATCTAGTTTATTAGTGGTAGCAGTAAGCACTAGGTAGCCTATTTACTACAAAATGAATGGTTTCTGGCCCAGAAATTGTAGTCATTGGCCATTTCGGCAGCTTTTCCATCTCTTTCAACTTTTTTTGGTTTAAAAGCCTGCATTTGAGCTTGTTTCCTGCTTCTCCTGTAACCGGTCTAGTTCAGATACAGATTTGTTGTATCCAAGACTGTTTGTAAGCTTCTGAGCCCCCCAAGCTTTTCTGTGTTGGAGAGGAAGCCATCTGGTTTATTAGTGGCAGCAGTAAGCACTAGGTAGCCTATTTACCACAAAATGAGTGGTTTCTGGCCCAGAAATTGTAGTTATTGGCCATCTAGGCAGCTTTTCCATCTCTTTCAACTTTTTTGGTGTAAAAGCCCACATTTGCACTTGTTCCCTCTCCCCTTCCTGTAACTAATCTAGTCCAGGTACAGATTTGCAGTATCTAGGACTGTTTGTAAGCTTCTTAGCCGCCCCCCATGCCTTTCATTGTTAGAGGGAAGCCTTCTAGCTTATCAGTGGGAGTGGTAAGCACTAAGTAGTTTGGTTACCACAAGAGGAGTGCTTTCTGGCTCAGAAATTGTAGTTATTGGCCATTTGGGCAGTTTTTCCATCTCTTTCAACTTTTCTGGTTTAAAATCCTGTATTTGAGCTTGTTTCCTGCTTCTCCTGTAACTAGTCTAGTCCAGATACAGATTTATTGTATCAAAGACTGTTTGTAAGCTTCTGAGCCTCCCCAGCCTTTCTGTGTTGGAGGGAAGCCTTCTAGCTTATCCATGGGAGTGGTAAGCACTAGGTAGCCTATCTACCACAAGAGAAGTGGTTTCTGGCCCAGAAATTGTAGTTTATTGACCGTTTGGGCAGTTTTTCCACCTCTCTCAACTTTCTTGTTTAAAAGCCCACGTTTGCGTTTATTTCCCACCTTTCCTGTAACTAGTCTAGTCCCGATACAGACTTGCTGTATCCAGGACTGTTTGCAAGCAATAACCAAGTAGAAAGCACCACAGTCGAGCTGGATATAGGCAACAGTTTATTCAGTTCCAAACACCGAACACAAAGTGAAAAGATCCACACTTAACGCTGTAAAAGTACAAGTAACGTTTTTGTCATCAACTTCATCAGATAAATTTCACAATCCCATAATTCCCTTTATATAGACACACTAAATTGCAATTAGACCAAATAAATCAATTAATCAATTAATGTAAACAACGGGATGTCATTAAAAACTGTCCTTATATGGTCATGTCAGTGTTATTTTAAAAGCCATTTTACGTTAAGTTGATAAAAATCACTTTCATGTATTAAAAAACACATCATATTCTTAAAATTGATTTTAAAAACATTTTTTTAAAATTGTCATAAATAACTTACATTTAAATAAAATTTATTTAAACTATAAAATTCCTTTAAAAATACAAAAGATATATACAGAATAAATTTATGTTGTTTTCTTTGGCTCCCTCATGTGGCCCAAATCACACATAACATCACAAGTCAAATAAAACTTTTTATAATTTATGTTCTAAATGATAACAGTTTTTTCTATAAATTTAAAGCTTGGCTGATCTCAATTTTAAAACTGGAGCTAAAGATATCATGTCATTAAGACCCAGAGGTCTATTAGCTTCTAGTGATAGCTGCCAGTATAGTTCCCTATATTCTACTAGTGTCTCCCACATACCTCCCCTGGGATCCTCATGAACTACTTCCAACACAAAAATTGAAATACTGATGTTTTACATACCATGCTATGTTTGTAAAGTGCATTATTTTCACATTTCTTTCTGATATCATACATATGTTCATATATTCTTTGTTTTAATTTTCTTTCACTTTTGCCCACATAGTAAGAATCGCATTCTTTACACATAGCTAGGTATATTATGCCTTTTGTATTACAGTTAACATAAATATCCAAACTTAATTTCCTTTTCCTTGCTTGTAAAAAAATGGAATCTCCAGTTTTTAAATATGAACAATAATTACAACAACCACATTTATATAGACCTTTTCTAGTTCTTGTTGTTTTGTCATGGTTAATATTATGGGTGCCTTTGTCCAGCATGTTCTTGATAGTATTCCCTCTACGATATATGTACGTTAATGGTTTTTCAAAAATATGTTTTAAATCTGATATCTTAGAAAAATTATTCCATTCTCTATCCATAACCTTTCTTACTACACTTGACTGTCCGTCATAATTCATAACAAATCCCATATTGTAATCATTATTAGAATTATCTACTGGAGTGTCACCTGTTTCTATAAAAGGAGATGTTTTTCCTATAATAGGAGCAAATCTGCCCTTTCTTTCACTCAGTACTTCATTCAATAATACATCAAATAAATTACTAGGATATCCCCTGTTCATGAATAACTCCTTTAATTTAATACATTCATTTGTAAAAGTTTCATCTACTGAAGTCATTCTACTCATCCGAACCAACTGGCCTTTCAACACTCCCTTCTTCTGATACAAAGGATGTGAACTGGTGAAGTGTAGATAAGAATTAGAGAATGTTTCTTTTCTGTGTATTTTAGATACAAAATTTCCATTATCTTTCTTAATATTGACATCTAAATATATTAGTTCCTGTGTGTCATATTTGTGGGTGAAATCCAAAAAATTAGTTGTTCCATTCAAATATTCAACAAAATTCATAAAATTGTCTAGATTTCCTGTCCACAAAAAACATAAATCATCAAGAAACCTTCTGTACAAGGTCCAATACTCACTAAAAGGAGAAGTCAGGAGAAAATTGTTCTCCCAATACGCCATGATGATGTTAGCATAAGTGGGGGCACAATGTGCCCCCATGGCCACTCCTTTCTCTTGCTTGAAGTACTCTCCTTGAAAGAAAATAAAATTATTTTTCAACACTATTTCCATCAGGGTCAATATTGTTCTGAACTCACTTGAGGTAATCTCTTTGAAATCAATAAGCATCTCCTCAAACCATTCCATACCAACGTCATGTGGTATGCTAGTGAATAGGTCCACTACATCTAAATTGCCAAAGGCCAACTTTTCACTGTATAAAGAGGGATTTAGTCTCCTAAGAAAGTCCCATGAATCTTGTAATATGTTAGGGTTGTTCAACACCAACCCCTTCACCTTAGTGTCTATATACTTGGCTAAAGGTGCAGTCACTGAACCATTAGCCAAAACAATGGCTCTAAGTGGTGGATCATTACTATTTTTATGCACCTTAGGAATTCCAACTATAGAAGGGACTTTAGGTTTTTCAACAAGCAAATATTTATATGTTTGCATATCTATAGATCCTTCAATTAATAAGTCATATAATACTAACTGTATTTTCCTATATGCAATGTTAATTTCATTAATTGATGTTCTAGAATATTTTTCAGTGTCACTCAAAATCTCCATCATTTTACCTTCATATTGAATACAATCCATAAATACTACACCCCCACCCTTATCCGGTTTCATCACCCTTAAATTTTTGTTATTTATTAAAACATTTAAAACTTCCTATTCAGAAGATGTTAAGTTAGGGTGTACGAATTGTTTTTTCAAACCAGTCCTTAATTCATTTTCAAGTTTTAGTTCAAAATTCCTCAATTGGGGGTGCAGTGGTGGATTGAATGTACTACTACGTACTAAGCTATTTTCTTTGGATTTAGTTACCTTTCCATATAATAAAAGTTCTAAATTTTTCTTTCTTAAGAATAATTTCACATCAATTAACAATTTAAAAATATTAGTTCTTTGTCTAGATATAAAACCAAATCCTTTTGATAACAATTCAAACAAAGTTTTGTTAACAGCAACATTACTATAATTATATATACTAAAATCCTGACATGTCCATCTATTACCATCCTGTGTAATATAATTTACTAATTCCATCTCATTTCGTTCCTCCCCTGGGGTCTCCAACCCCTCCCCCTGTAGTTTTTTTGTATTATATACTACTGGTTCTTTGTCCATAAGTCTTTCTGACCTCCTGAGCGGAGGAAAATCAGAAAAACTAGAATCATTTTCTATGGGGTACACATCCATATGTGTTGTTCCTTCCTTAAATTCATTTTCACTATAACCGTTCCATCTCCTAGTCCAAGATTTTGGCTTGGGGTAATGGGTTTTATTCTTATATTCTTTAGTGTCTCTCTGAATCTTTCCTAATTTCCTTTTCTGTACCTCCACACATTTTGATTCCAAATTTTTAATCAATTTGTTATACTTTGCCCTCTCTTCCTCTACCTTAAATAATAAATCATTTGTAACACCATGATTTATTTTATCAATTTTATCATATACTTTCTCTATTTCATGTGTGTTATTTTTAATTATAGCTCTCATTATTTCAAAACCACACTGATCAAATGCATTCAGTAAATCCTCACAGAATTCAGTCCCTTCAACCACATTATTCGGGTATTTACAAACTCTTAAGCCTTTTGGTTCAATTTTTAAATCTAAACAGTGTTTTAAATAAGCATTATCCATTTCCATCATTTTATATTTATATAAGTAAAAGTCCAAGTCATTGAGCATATTGGTAAAACTACCATTGTTGATAGAATTTAAATGCTTATTGGCAAAGTCAAATTTAACATTCATAATGTCAGAAAGATGACCGCCAGTACCTGTAAAATCTCCCGTAAAATAGGTTCTGCTCCAGAACAAGTCCATTTGTTGTTGCACCTCACAACTTCAGGCATAGGATTTTCTCCTTCATTAATCAATGTAATATGTGAAAAGCCATTGAAACTATTATTGTCCACAATATCAGTCTCTACAACCTCTCTATTTTGATGATCATGCTCTGCGACCATCCTTTTCTTAACACGTTGTTGTTTAGTCGCTTCCTGGTTACCACACGCCGGAATTGACAATAACAGCTTACCCATGGATTCGCTAACAGGAGTTAAAAGTTTCACCAGCTGGGTCAATTGCCCAATGAGCTTCCGAAGCTCTCCAACTTCATTAACTTTACCATTAGTTTCCGATGCCATATCCAACTCAGAGATATCCAAACTCACCAAGAAACACCACAAAAGGATAAAATGGTGCTAAAATAAACTTATAATCAAGTAGAAAGCACCACAGTCGAGCTGGATATAGGCAACAGTTTATTCAGTTCCAAACACCGAACGCAAAGTGAAAAGATCCACACTTAACGCTGTAAAAGTACAAGTAACGTTTTCGTCATCAACTTCATCAGATAAATTTCACAATCCCATAATTCCCTTTATATAGACACACTAAATTGCAATTAGACCAAATAAATCAATTAATCAATTAATGTAAACAACAGGATGTCATTAAAAACTGTCCTTATATGGTCATGTCAGTGTTATTTTAAAATCCATTTTACTTTAAGTTGATAAAAATCACTTTCATGTATTAAAAAACACATCATATTCTTAAAATTGATTTTAAAAACATTTTTTTAAATTGTCATAAATAACTTACATTTAAATAAAATTTATTTAAACTATAAAATTCCTTAAAAAAAACAAAAGATATATACAGAATAATTTTATGTTGTTTTCTTTGGCTCCCTCATGTGGCCCAAATCACACATAACATCACAAGTCAAATAAAACTTTTTATAATTTATGTTCTAAATGATAACAGTTTTTTCTATAAATTTAAAGCTTGGCTGATCTCAATTTTAAAACTGGAGCTAAAGATATCATGTCATTAAGACCCAGAGGTCTATTAGCTTCTAGTGATAGCTGCCAGTATAGTTCCCTATATTCTACTAGTGTCTCCCACATACCTCCCCTGGGATCCTCATGAACTACTTCCAACACAAAAATTGAAATACTGATGTTTTACATACCATGCTATGTTTGTAAAGTGCATTATTTTCACATTTCTTTCTGATATCATACATATGTTCATATATTCTTTGTTTTAATTTTCTTCCACTTTTGCCCACATAGTAAGAATCACATTCTTTACACATAGCTAGGTATATTATGCCTTTTGTATTACAGTTAACATAAATATCCAAACTTGATTTCCTTTTCCTTGCTTGTAAAAAAATGGAATCTCCAGTTTTTAAATATGAACAATAATTACAACAACCACATTTATATAGACCTTTTCTAGTTCTTGTTGTTTTGTCATGGTTAATATTATGGGTGCCTTTGTCCAGCATGTTCTTGATAGTATTCCCTCTACGATATATGTACGTTAATGGTTTTTCAAAAATATGTTTTAAATCTGATATCTTAGAAAAATTATTCCATTCTCTATCCATAACCTTTCTTACTACACTTGACTGTCCATCATAATTCATAACAAATCCCATATTGTAATCATTATTAGAATTATCTACTGGAGTGTCACCTGTTTCTATAAAAGGAGATGTTTTTCCTATAATAGGAGCAAATCTGCCCTTTCTTTCACTCAGTACTTCATTCAATAATACATCAAATAAATTACTAGGATATCCCCTTTTCATGAATAACTCCTTTAATTTAATACATTCATTTGTAAAAGTTTCATCTACTGAAGTCATTCTACTCATCCGAACCAACTGGCCTTTCAACACTTCCTTCTTCTGATACAAAGGATGTGAACTAGTGAAGTGTAGATAAGAATTAGAGAATGTTTCTTTTCTGTGTATTTTAGATACAAAATTTCCATTATCTTTCTTAATATTGACATCTAAATATATTAGTTCCTGTGTGTCATATTTGTGGGTGAAATCCAAAAAATTAGTTGTTCCATTCAAATATTCAACAACATTCATAAAATTGTCTAGATTTCCTGTCCACAAAAAACATAAATCGTCAAGAAACCTTCCGTACAAGGTCCAATACTCACTAAAAGGAGAAGTCAGGAGAAAATTGTTCTCCCAATAGGCCATGATGATGTTAGCATAAGTGGGGGCACAATGTGCCCCCATGGCCACTCCTTTCTCTTGCTTGAAGTACTCTTCTTGAAAGAAAATAAAATTATTTTTCAACACTATTTCCATCAGGGTCAATATTGTTCTGAACTCACTTGAGGTAATCTCTTTGAAATCAATAAGCATCTCCTCAAACCATTCCATACCAACGTCATGTGGTATGCTAGTGAATAGGTCCACTACATCTAAAGTGCCAAAGGCCAACTATTTACTTTTACTAGCTTATTAGTCTAGCACTTTATCAGAATTCTTGTAGCAATTGTTGTAGCACATAAAAGTGCTACCAGCACTAAACATTCTACAATGAAACAGATCCAGTACTTATTATTAATGCCCACCCCTCCAGACATGTTGAAAGTTCAGTTTCCTGTGCTTTCTCCTATTAGCCTGGTGAACTTGGGCATCCTGAGGCAATGCAGCAACTGCCTCATGTACACCAACAACCCTCTCCTCTTACCTCCCAACACTCAATATTATGAGAGATGCACTTATATATCCAAATTGGAAGCCACTCACTCTCCAGCCAAGACTGGAATAGCTGGTCAAGAGGAGAAGGTCAACACTTGCACCACACCACATGAACGCTTAGACCTCCAGAACACGCACCAGCACTGCCTTCAGATAAAAACACAAGCCACACACCCTCTTTCGCAGAGGCTCTCAATAAAAATCTACCCAAACAGCAGAGACCTCCAAGACAGAAATGCACTTGACCACCACAACACAACACTAATCATGAGACACATAACTCTCCTAAACAGTGTGCCACTTAACCAAAGCCCCTAAGGCAAAACAGCATGCCCAACACACTAATCATAGGTGACTCAATAGTGAGGTACACTGCTGTCCCACTCACTAGGTTGAATAAGGAGGAAGTAACAGTCAGCTGCCTATCAGGTGCCAGGATCCACCACATAACACAGGCACTCAGGACCCTCAATAACAGGTACAAATATGACTAAGTCATTGTACATGCTGGTGTGAATGACCTGAGACATACCTCCCTGGACTACATGAAAAGAGACATGGAGGAGCTCTTGGATTATGTAGTCCAGGCAGGTATGATCCTAGCCCTGAGCAGCATCCTACTATCACCCAGAATGATACCACAGTACAAGCAGAAAATGATTGATTTCACCAATTGGCTAAGTTT